>NW_026562512.1:487500-570000 GCF_027474105.1 Poeciliopsis prolifica
AACACTGGGAGTGTTGGAAACGTTGTGGTGTTCCTACCTGTGTTTGGTGCATTTGAACCAGTTGAGGATGTCGGTGCAGCGGGTGTAGTAGATCTGGTCGAAGGGATGGGCGTAGGATTCCTGCACAGTGACTGCGTAGCTGCAGAAGAAGAACCAATCATGTTAGAGCAGGGGTGTCCAAAGTGCGGCACCGGGGCCGTTTGCGGCCCTGTGAATAGTTTTAAGTGGCCTTGGATGCAGATGAGGAAAGGTTTAAACAGCACAGCTACAGACGGAGAATTTTTCTGTTTCTCTTTGTATGAAACTTTCAATTACAAATTTATATCTAGTATTAACTTTTAGAAACAAAACCAATGTTTTACTTCTAATGGGCTTGGACTAGACAGTTTCTCCTTCTTTATGCCACAATAATTCTGTTATGTAGTGAAAGCTCAATGTCTGAAAACAGACTCAGTCACAACCAATAAATAAATCCAGTTAAAGGTTTTCAAAGATGGTTCTTATTTTGTTTCTGGGCTTAAACTAAAATGAACATCTTGACTATGAAACTGCACAACTTTTTCTGAACTTTTTACATTAAAATAGAAGCTAATTTGTTGCTTAGCAAGTAAAAAGAAAATAATTCATAATAAAGTAATTATAGCAAAAGCTTTGGAGATCTGTATTTAAGGTTTCCATCTGAAAATGACCAGCATTCCCAGGAAGGTTTGAGTGAAACTGGAGCTTCAGAAGGAAACGGCTTAAAGTTTCTTTAAACAGATCAACTGGGAGGGAAACATGAAGAGAAAACTGGAATCATGTTTGCAGCTCATATCCATTTGTAAAATTCCCATCGATCACAGCAGCTCATCAGAACTGGTTCAGGGATTTTCTTTTTTTCCCAGAAGTCTGAGCTCGCTGCCACCATTTTGAATTTACAGCCTCCATCTGCCCACCTCCGCCCGCGCCGTAAACCTTTTCCCTTCTGCATCCGGCTTTTGGCAGAACTCCCTGGCTCTGATTTGTGGCGGGGAGTCCATTAGAGCGGCGGGGCGGTTCCAACCGGCGCTAAATCAGAACTGACCTCTCCCAGCGGCTGCACACGTTGGGTCGTCGGGGTTGAGGGTTCGAACCCCAGAGACGAAGCCGAGGCACAGCAGAGTGATCTGCGGAGAAAAGCCGACCGCCATCGTCCTCCTCCCTCCGTCCTGCAGGGGTCAGTGCAGACAGGAAGTTAATTTACCATACACCATGTAGTATTAATACAACAATAAATAAAGTTTAATAGAGACAGAAGCAGAGCGCGGGTTTCTTTAACTTCCTTCAAAACATCCCAGATGTTAGCGAATGTTAGCCAAAATGGCCTCCAGAACCATCAGCCTGTGAAGGTGCTGATGGCATCAAAGCTCCTCCCACCTGGATGATCTTAGAAACTCAGAGATTTAAATGTCGGAAAACTTGGCTGTCAATCAGCCTCAGGCTTTAGAGCGTATTTCACCTCCAGTCGCGTTGTTTACGTTTCTGTCTCTCTTTCTGATGTAAATAAAGAATCGACTCCATTGTGTAATTGCTTCTGATTGGCTGATCAGGACCTCCTGATGGCTCCTTCTCCAGAAGCTGCAAAGATATAAAGTAAAACGATACCAGAACCAGGAAGAAACAATCCCAACCGAGTCCAAACTGCCTAATTCTGCAAATAAAAAAAATCTACTTTTATATTTATTTTGTCTCTCCTGGTGTTGAGCCGATATTCTTATGTTCTGTTTGGATCATATTTTCCTGTCTGTTTAGCTTTTTCTATTCTCCATTATAGTTTCTGAATGATTAAGTCAGTAAATTTTCTTCAATTGTCTCTTTAAAAGCTCCCGCTCTTTCTGAAGCTCCGTCTCCAGGAAGTCATCCAACAGCTGACTGTCGACAGGGAGACGAAATCACTTCTCAAACATGAAAAATCAGAGCAGGTTTGTTATTAATGAATAAAATTATGACGTAATGGAAAGATTAAAAAGAGTTAATGTTACCCAGTACTGGCCGTTTAAATCATTTTCTGTTCTTTCCTGTCAGAGTAATGCAACGTCCAGAAACTAGAAAACATTTGATTGATTTATTGATTACAAATGACTCGCATACAGTCGACACATTTTACAGGTAAAAGTTCTGCTTTTGCTTTTCAGGCTGATTTTGTTTCTTAAATCGACCAAAAGAAAAACTATTCTGCTTACAGCTAAACTACAAATTACATAAAAAGAAAAATATCCCTGCTGTATTGAAAGCAACATGAATTTTAAAATGTAATTCCAGCAATTTTCTGAAAGTGTAGCAGAAAATTGCTGGAATTACAGGCTGCAGTTCTGGGAAAAGAAGGAAAATAAACAAGAATCCTCTAGAATGGATTCGAGCAGAAACTTTATGAAAATCATAAAAACAGAGCCGCTCATCTTTCCTTTCATCACCGCCTGCAGTGATTCCCCTCATGCACCTTCACGGGGAAGCGGGGCGGTTCAGGAGGAAATACAGGAGGTGTGTTTTCCTTCCTTCAGGCCGGACAGGAAACATCAAGCAGCGGTGACAGGAAGCTGCGCTGGACATCCAGCTTCCCATCATTAACCGGAGCGCCGCCGCGAGGCAAACACTGACGCTGTCTGTTCCCCGACAGGTGAGGCGCGGCTGGAGCAGCCAATCAGCTGCAGCATGACGAAACACCATCATAATAACAACCCAAACTCTTTACTTAATGATACAAAGACGGAGTCTGAAATCTAGAAAGACGGAAATTTAAAGAGATTTTTAGTAGAAATTTGATGCCGGCAGCAAATTTTCTGAAAAAGTTGGGACAGCGACATGTTTACCACGGCGTTGCATCAGCTGGAGGTGAAGCTGGGAGCCGCTGCTGTCCTGTTAACAGAAAAACAGCAAACGCTTGGAATCACGGAGCAAATAATGCAGCAGTTCATTCAAACAAACGCATGTGGAAGACTGGACTTTATTTGCAAAATGAACATTAAAACGATGCATTATTAATCAGGAGGCTGCAGAAGGACGCGGGGCGTTAATGTTCTCTTTACTGCGTTTGGAAAATTCACAGAAAATTCCTGCAGGATTTCAGTTTATTTCCCCTAAAGACTCAGATAGAAAGCAAACAGAACCGGATCTGGAACGTTCTGCTGAGCGAAATAGAACGTGACCGATCTGCTCCAGATTCCTGCATTTGATGCTTTTTATGATAATAAAACATTCAGAAATATTAATAAGCAGTAATTCAGAGCTGATTCCTGCAGATTAAATGTTTTTTTATGGATTCTGCAAGTTTTCAAACTTTTATCAGCAGCGTCTTCATCACCCAAGGACAGGAAAACTGCAGAGGACTGCTTCCTTAATTAATTCCCGGCAGCTCCCACAGGTAGGAGCGTCCACCTCCAGATTCAGCAGAGATTATTGAGGATGATTAAACTCTCAGTCAGCAGCAGACACTTGTGTTTTTACCTGAGCTCGGCCATTTTTTATCTCCAACAACAGGGCCATGTTTAACAAGAGAACTACAGATTCTCATCCATCACAGATCAGCTGCAGGATGACGAACCGGAGCAGGAAGCCATCTCTCCAACAACCAGCCGGGAGCAAATTAAAGATATTTACAGTTTCTCTCATGTTGTGAGCTTTTCTTTAGCTTTTGGAGGCTGAAGAAGAGAAATATATGGACCCAGAAAACCGTCCTGCTGTGGAGACAGACTCTGCCGGGCGCCTGAACCTCCAGGAGTTTAGCTGCTGACTTCAAGCCTGGAGGCATTGAAGGGCATCGGGGGCCATTGGAGGCATTTGGGGGGCATTGGAGGCATTTGGGGGGCATTGGAGGCATTTGGGGGCATTGGAGGGCACTGGGGGGCATTGGAGGCATTTGGGGGCATAGCAGGGCATTGGGGGGCATTGGAGGCATTGGGGGCATTGGAGGCATTGGGGGGTATTGGGGGGCAATGGAGGCATTGGGGGGGATTGGGGGCATTGGAGGCACCTGTTTTTCTGAGCCGCCTTTAAACGCTACGACACTCGCACTGGGTTCACACCTGCTGCTGCTGCACAGATGTTAGAATCATACAGCAAAACACTAAGAACCTTGAACAGTTTTTACCCCAAACTAACCAACTGAGTTCAGTGATACGGTTGGATGGAGGTAATGTTAGCTAAAGGATCACTAGCTACTGTTAGCCAAAGGATCACTAGCTACTGTTAGCTAAAGGATCACTAGCTACTGTTAGCCAAAGGATCACTAGCTACTGTTGGCTAAAAGATGACTAGCTAATGTTAGCTAAAAGATCATTAGCTACTGTTAGCTAAAGGATCACTAGCTACTGTTAGCCAAAGGATCACTAGCTACTGTTGGCTAAAAGATGACTAGCTAATGTTAGCTAAAAGATCATTAGCTACTGTTAGCCAAAGGATCACTAGCTACTGTTAGCCAAAGGATCACTAGCTACTGTTGGCTAAAAGATGATTAGCTAATGTTAGCTAAAGGATCAGTAGCTAATGCTAGCTAAAAGATCATTAGCTAATGCTAGCTAAAAGATCACTAGCTAATGTTAGCTAAAAGATCACTAGCTAATGTTAGCTAAATGACCACTAGCTAATAACAATACAGAACATTAAGCTTGTTAACAAGTAGCCTGTGGAGTACTGAAGTTGTTGTCTACGTTCAGCTACGTAGATTCAGTCTGACCGACTTCCTGTTGGATCTCAGGAAGAATCCGGCGACAGCGGTTCTGTTCCAATGATCAGTTCAGCTTCTCCTGAAAACATTTCTAGTCTGAATGTGTCACAGCATTTCAAATGAATCTTAAACAGCTGCTGTTAGCAGCTAACTGTTAGCTATAATGCTAACTGCTAGCTATGTCTCGCTCTGGGCAGGTTTTATAGAGTCACCTCTGGAAGACCAGACACTTTATCCCTCCCTCCCTGACCTCTGACCTCTTCCTCCCAGTTGAGCAGCATTATGTCAGACTGAGTTCTGATGGATCCAAAGTTCTTCAGAACTGGAGTAATTCTCCAGAAGTTAAAGTTAACAAATGAATAAATTCCTCAGCTGGTTTTATTTTTCCATTATGGATCATTTTAGTTGCAGCCACACATTTCAGATCCATCCTGAAAGACTTTCAGAAGCTAGCTGCTGTTAGCCTAGCCTGTCTGTTAGCCATGCTTCATTCGTCTCATCAGCTGGAGTTTTCTTTCAGTCTGTCAAGCAGCAACCAGAACCTGGGTTGTGACCCGGTTCTGTTTTCCGGCTGCCAGACTCTGCTGGTCTGGAGTTTTGCTGCTGCCAACGCGGCTCTGATCTCATTTATTACAGTCTGCTGTTTATAACAGTAAATGGAGAAATAAAAACTCGTTTTTGCTGCTGCTCTTCATAAGCAGCAACTCACAGCGACAGGAAGTCAATAAAAACCGGATTATTGTTGGTCAAACCGGATCCAGCTGGAGGTCTGGGCCAGACAGGCGTCCACTTAGCGCCTGCAGGACCCGGGACACGACAACATATTTACAGTGAACTCACATCATTTACGAGATTTTCTTCAAAACATTCTTCTTTCAGATTTATTGACTCTTGAATTGTCTTTGAATTTTACTTTTTATGGTTAAAAGAATTATGTGTGGAAAAATAAAACCTTTGAGTTATTAGAAATAATTACATTTGAAAAATGAAACTATAAAATCTGACAAAATACTTTGAATATGTAATGTTGAAAAAAATAAAATCTGAAAACTTGAAAATATAAAATCTGAAAACATAATTTGAAAACTAAAATCCTAAAAAGAATCATTTGAAACTAAATTGGAAAATAAAATCTGAAAAACTTAAAATGTTAAATATCTGAAAATATAAAGTCAGAAAAAATGGCAAACTGACTTTAGATGAAAGTATCTGAAAATACTTTCAAAACAAACTTTTTGATTGAGAAGTTTTTCAGTTTCATTTCTGACAGTAATTTGTAATAAATTTAATATGCGCCTCCATCGACCTGAACGCTCCCAGGCGAGCAACGCGGCGCGGCGCTGATGGACAGCGACAGCGCGCTGACAGAGACGCTCAATGTCATCGACGCTCCGCCGCCGCCGCGGCGCAGGCGGGCGGGCTGGCGGCCCCCAGGGGCAGCTGCTGCACTGTGGCCCAGTCAAAGTAAAGGAGAGCAACATTAACCAGACATTAACAAAAAACTGGAGCTTGTTTTACGTCAATAATTCCTTAATATGATTAAAAAAAGTTTCACTGGAAGATTATTTAACTTGTAACATGGAAAAATATGATGTAATGAATGAAATAATCTGTTAGTGGAACTGAAACGTTTCATCAAGTTTAAAGAACAAATGCTTTAAATTAAGCTGCGAGTTTTTGATTAATTGCCTTTATTTAATTGAAATAAGATATTTGAACCAGAAACTAGATTTAAAAAATCACCTGGATAATTTTGATGTTTTGCAGAGCGGCTTCAGGAAACCAAACCCGGTTCTGTCAGAACGGACCAGAACTCCAGAACTGCTGTATGTAAACTTCTGACCCTGAACACATTTATCAATCATTGATTCATGTAATTTATTTATCCATCCTTTAAACGTCCTGAACTGTCAGACTCATTCGTTTTATTACAAATTAATTTAATATTAACTAAATAAAATCTGGATGAAAACAAGCAGAACATCCAACATGGCGTCCAGCTGACCAGACAGAAATCAACCACCCATTAATCTGCACATTATTTCACATGTTGACAGAAAGTTTCTGGTTGTCTTTATAAATTTTATGACTTCAGGATAAATATTTCTATTTTGAACTCAGGAACTTTCTTCATGTTGCACCACAAACTGTGATTTCCATCAAAGATTTTCTGGGTTTTTTTCTCGCCTCGACATGAATAATCCTGGACTCCACAACTTTCCTGGAAGGTTTGTTTTTCATTTCTCACCAGTTTCAAGCTGCAGATATAAACAAGCAGTCAGGAAACACGGCGAGTTTGCAGACGAGTCCATCAACCTGCGGCGTGTCCAGGCAGAAACGCTGCGCTCCTGTTCAGACACGCCGACCAAACTACCACTCCACTTCCTGTTGGAGAAAAACCTGACTTCCTGATTTGTCTGCATCACTGGAAAGAAACGAATCGTCTTTAAATACAGCCGAACGTTTCCGATCTGAGCCTGAAACCAGGAAGTTCAATTAGTGAACGACATCTTCCTGGTTAAACGACCCAACGTCCCGCGTCTATTAGCCGCTCTTCAAAACAGGAAAGACAGGAGAAGATCAGGTCTGCATGACAACAAGATGCTGATTCTATCAGCTCTACCATCACAACATGCCTGCAATGCTGAGCTCTGGTCAGATGAGAGTACGGCAGAGGATCTGTGATGCTGTGGGCTGTTTCGTCTCCTTTTACAGATCAGGGATGGATGGAAGGATAGATAGATGACTCCGAGAACCAGCATTACCAGTCCAACCAGTCCAACCAGTCCAACCAGCATCACCAGTCCAACCAGTCCTCTGATGGCGTCTGAACGCGTTGACCTTTTCATGCGCTGCGCCTTTAAGAGCTGCTGTCGGCCTGGCAACGCACCAAGCTGTGAAATCACCCTAATCCGGCCGTTCACTCTTCATCCAGCTGATCAATGGCCGCCTCTGGACGGAGGAGCTGAGGATGGAAGGATGCTATCGACGGCGTGGAGCGGCTCGATAAATGGATTCCTGCAGTCCCCTCTATCTTTAAGGCACGCTGCCTTTATTGATCCGCGGCTCCTTGCATCTCACTGCAAATGGTTTTCAAATATTAGCTCTTATTAAACTTGCTAAGCAGGCCACACAACAGCCAAGAAATCTCCACAGGCCACATAAAGTCCGAAATGAGAACTTTCTCCAATCCGCTGCTGCATCTGTAATGAGCCGCGAGGCTTAAGGAGAAGTTCAGGAAACATGGAGCAAAATGTCGCAACCGGGATGCAGCAGAGCCGGAAAACCCTGGAAAACCCTGGAAAACCCTGGAAAACTCTGAGAAAACCAAACCAAACAGTGGGAGAGAAACAGCACGTTTACAACAAATGATGCAGCTGAAGGCTTATTTTAGTCCTCTGGAGTCCAAAATCTCCAGAGACGTGAATTTAAATCAATCAGAAATAACGATGCCCTGCATCAAACCTGGAACCGGGTCAGAACCGGGCAGCTGCTGTGGTTCTGACCCAAACCAGCCTGTTCCCCTCCTGGCCTGTGGGGGCGCTGCACCAACAACCACTGCAGGAAACGACACTAAAACCTCCGAAGACACTGAGAGCAACTTCCTGTTTCACCAAATGAAACAAGATGGAGGCGTCAGAGTTTAGCGATTTCTCTTTAGTCTTTGGCTGAAGACCAGGAGCCATTTCTGCTGCTAGCGCTAGGCTAGCATGTTAGCTTTGGTTGAATTTACCCAGAATGCCCTGCACTGTGGACATTGGTTGGTTTGACGCAGAGCAGAAAACCACAGCAACTGAAATGGAAGAAATGTTGAAGCTTCTGATCGGAGCGATTCTGCCGGACCCTCCGGAGGAAAACACCCCGAAAACCACCAGGTTCTCCACTGATGGTTCCAGGATCTCCACACACGGTTCCAGGTTCTCCACTGACGGTTCCAGGTTCTCCACTGACGGTTCCAGGTTCTCCACTGACGGTTCCAGGATCTCCACTGACGGTTCCAGGATCTCCACTGACGGTTCCAGGTTCTCCACTGACGGTTCCAGGATCTCCACTGACGGTTCCAGGTTCTCCACTGAGGGTTCCAGGTTCTCCACTGACGGTTCCAGGTTCTCCACTGACGGTTCCAGGATCTCCACACACGGTTCCAGGTTCTCCACTGACGGTTCCAGGTTCTCCACTGACGGTTCCAGGTTCTCCACTGACGGTTCCAGGTTCTCCACTGACGGTTCCAGGTTCTCCACTGACGGTTCCAGCTTCTCCACTGACGGTTCCAGGTTCTCCACAGACGGTTCCAGGTTCTCCACTGACGGTTCCAGGTTCTCCACTGACGGTTCCAGGTTCTCCACTGACGGTTCCAGGTTCTCCACTGACGGTTCCAGGTTCTCCACTGACGGTTCCAGGTTCTCCACAGACGGTTCCAGGTTCTCCACTGACGGTTCCAGGATCTCCACTGACGGTTCCAGGTTCTCCACTGACGGTTCCAGGTTCTCCACTGACGGTTCCAGGATCTCCACTGACGGTTCCAGGTTTTCCACTGACGGTTCCAGGTTCTCCACTCACGGTTCCAGGTTCTCCACTGACGGTTCCAGGTTCTCCACAGACGGTTCCAGGTTCTCCACAGACGGTTCCAGGTTCTCCACTGACGGTTCCAGGTTCTCCACTGACGGTTCCAGGATCTCCACAGACGGTTCCAGGTTCTCCACTGACGGTTCCAGGTTCTCCACTGACGGTTCCAGGATCTCCACTGACGGTTCCAGGTTCTCCACTGATGGTTCCAGGTTCTCCACTGATGGTTCCAGGATCTCCACTGACGGTTCCAGGATCTCCACAGACGGTTCCAGGTTCTCCACAGACGGTTCCAGGTTCTCCACTGACGGTTCCAGGTTCTCCACTGACGGTTCCAGGATCTCCACAGACGGTTCCAGGTTCTCCACTGACGGTTCCAGGTTCTCCATTGACGGTTCCAGGATCTCCACTGACGGTTCCAGGTTCTCCACAGACGGTTCCAGGTTCTCCACTGATGGTTCCAGGTTCTCCACTGATGGTTCCAGGTTCTCCACAGACGGTTCCAGGTTCTCCACTGACGGTTCCAGGTTTTCCACTGACGGTTCCAGGTTCTCCACTGATGGTTCCAGGTTCTCCACTGATGGTTCCAGGTTCTCCACAGACGGTTCCAGGTTCTCCACTGACGGTTCCAGGTTCTCCACTGATGGTTCCAGGTTCTCCACTGATGGTTCCAGGTTCTCCACAGACGGTTCCAGGATCTCCACAGACGGTTCCATGTTCTCCACTGACTGTTCCAGGTTTTCCACAGACGGTTCCAGGTTCTCCACTGACGGTTCCAGGTTCTCCACTGACGGTTCCAGGTTCTCCACTGACGGTTCCAGGTTCTCCACAGACGGTTCCAGGTTCTCCACAGACGGTTCCAGGTTCTCCACTGACGGTTCCAGGTTCTCCACTGACGGTTCCAGGTTCTCCACTGATGGTTCCAGGTTCTCCACAGACGGTTCCAGGTTCTCCACTGACGGTTCCAGGTTCTCCACAGACGGTTCCAGGATCTCCACTGACGGTTCCAGGATCTCCACTGACGGTTCCAGGTTCTCCACTGACGGTTCCAGGTTTTCCACAGACGGTTCCAGGATCTCCACTGACGGTTCCAGGATCTCCACAGACGGTTCCAGGTTCTCCACTGACGGTTCCAGGTTCTCCACAGACGGTTCCAGGTTCTCCACTGACGGTTCCAGGTTCTCCACAGACGGTTCCAGGTTCTCCACTGACGGTTCCAGGTTCTCCACTGACGGTTCCAGGTTCTCCACAGACGGTTCCAGGTTCTCCACTGACGGTTCCAGGTTCTCCACTGACGGTTCCAGGTTTTCAGCTGTAGAAAACTGGATGAAAGGCAGGAAAAGACAGCAGCAGACTGTGTTTAAATTCTGCCTCTATCGGTGAAGCTTTATGTCAGGAAATGTTTTCTTTGGCTTTAATCAAATGTTCAGTTTCTACTCCATCTCCAGACACAGCAGCGCGGCCTTCCCTGGGGGAGGAAGCGGCCTGGAGTCATCCAGGCTAATGTACGGTGAAGGAAACAAAGCCTCCTCTGCTGGAGTCAGGGACAAAGCGGTGAAAGGCTTTTTAGGAGGAACACGCTCCAAAGGAGAGCGCTGAGGAAGCAGTTCTTCCTGGCTGAAAAGCATCCATCTCCATGTAAACATGTTACACAACAGAGGAACCAATCCCACAAATGGCTGCAGCACAGAGCCGCAGTTGCTGAATGTTCTGCGGCAGGAAAACCTCCCAACAAACCGGCAGCTGCTGGAGAACTGGCCCATCATTCATGCTGCACCTGGAAAACATCTGCAAGGAGCAGCGGCATGGAGACGAAGCGACGCCGCACGGCGATGCCGCACGGCGATGCCGCACGCACGGCGATGCCGCACGCACGGCGATGCCGCACGGCGACTGAATGATTCCTCATTCAGTCGGAAGGACGAATCGCTGAGCCTCAACCTGAAGCTTTCGCCCAACCGCGACGCATCTGCACTCTAAAACAGAATCTGTTTGATTCATTTCTAACATCACCAAAATTGTGATTCTGGTTCAGTTTGTTTTCCGTCGGTTTCCTGATTTCAGGCTCATTTTCACCTGCAAAAACCTTCATCTGGTTGAACACCGAGCTGTAAAATAAAGATTCATTCATTTTATACGCATTTAATGTGCACAAAATTTCATATGAGAAATATTGAAATTATCTTCAACCATTTATCTGATTCACATTTGTTCCTCCATTTAATACAGATTTGTTCATTTTTATTTGTATTTAATATGCAAAAATCTTACATGTGAAATATAGATGTTATTTTGAACATGAAGGCAGGCCTTCCTGTGGGAAAATGTGTCGTATGATAAGTTATTAATAGGTAACATGTGAAACGTGGGAATCAGTGGAAATGTGAAGCTTTTTGTAGAACCATGTGAAATTCAGACTTTTATAAACATGCAGAACTCTGTCATCTGAATGATGTTTAAATAAAATATGAAGCATAAAAATGTTTTGTTTTCTATGGTTCTATTTTCTGTTGTAAAGTTTCCTCATTTAAATGTCTTTATGTTTTTCCTTTTTATTTACATGTTGTGATATTTTTACAGGTGACATCAGCAGGAAGTCTGGGCTGTTAGAACAGTTTAAACGTGAAGTTCAAACAGAAACTGGATGTTTTAAATAAAAAGACTCAATTATCTCACAGTTTAACACTTTTAAAGTTTTAGGGTTAGGTTCGGGTTCTACCTGCTGGAAAAGTGATGAATATATGTGATGCTGAATTTGAGGGATTTTTGTTGTTTTGTGTGGTTTATGTTTCTGTTTGCTTCCCGTTTCTCTCTAAAACGTGGAAACGTTCCCGTTGCGCCATGCATGCGTCACATTTGTGTGCTCCCTGCAGCGATCCGGACCTGATCATTATTAGAAATAAAATATTTGTTCTGCTCTCTTCCTGCTGGAGGAAGAAGTTTGTGCTGCATTATGAATTCATGGCCAGAGACCTTTAATATCCTCCATCTGGTCACACCCTCCTTTATTATCACCCAGACGCATCTGCTATTTTTATTCCTGCTTTTTGCCGTTTCCAGCACTAAATGAGGATTCTGAGCCCAATCAGAACTTAGGACCTGAATTAACACTCAACCAAACAGAACCTGTCGTGCACTTTGTGCGCCGACACAATGTGCCGTGATTACCGCCTGCTCTCTATAGGATTGAAGTAAAAATGCGACACGCTTTCAGCGGCTTGTTTCATTAAATGTCAGGCGATCGGACGCAGCAGGAGCGCTGCACAGACATTAGGAAGACAAAGCGCAGCCTGCAGGAGGGGAGCTGCAGGAAGCGCAGCTCACAAGGAGCTTCACAGGTTGGACCAATTACTGGATTGTTGGAGAAATTTCTGATTATTTACGCTGCTCTTTGTTAAGTGTGAACTGCTGCCAACACTCAGCGCTAACTCCACTTCCTGCCTCCATCAGATCCCCTGATTAGAGTCGCCAGCCTCAGCAGGCGCTGACCCGGTTCTGCAGCCGGCCGGTTCGATGCCGCGCACTGCAAAAACTCTCGCAGAGTTAATTAATACACAAACTGGAACCTGATCGATCAGAATAATGAGAGCAGCGAGTCTGGATCAGAACCGGATCAAAACTGGAGCGGAACCGGACCAATGGATCAGAACTGGGTCAGAACTGGATCAGAACCATCAGATCTTTCCAACAAAGCGGCCTTTTAGAGCAAAACGGCGCCACACAAAGCTGACTCCAACTGATGAAATCCGAGTCAACGCAGGTTCTTTTATTTGTTTGCTATTCCGACCAGAACCGGCGCCCAGAGACGGAGCGGCGTGATGCAACCTGTGATGTCAGCATGATTCACGCCTGTCAGAACCGATCGTCGCTCTGCATCAAACTGCTGCTGATCAGGAGGGAATCCGACCCGATTTACTGCCGATTACCGCAGAACGGGCCGGACCGGAACCGGGTCTGATTTAATGCTCCTGGTTTGATCTCAGCGAGTCTAAATTTAGACATCATGTTTTACAGAAAGGCTGCAGAAAAACGGCATTTATATTAGCAGCATTATTAACTATCTGCAATATTTTCAATTTTAAAACATTTTCTGCTGACAAATTATTGCATAAATCAAGATCAGAGCTCAACAACAGATAGATTTATAGTTTTTAATCTCACTGGTTTCTTCAGCCTTCAGATCCAGGGTTTCAGGAACTGCTGATCAGACCTATCGATAAGCAATAAATCAATAGAACAGGCTCAACTGTTTCCATTTGCATGATTTATTATTTTTCTTTCTATCACAAACTGGGTGATAAAGTCTTCAGTCTGGTGCAGGACAGTTTGTTTCCAGATATTTCATCATTAAAAACATCTAAAAACAACATTATCATTTGTAGTAATAATTTATTGACTGGTCTTCCCTGATCATTCATGGACAAATGTGGACTGAGGATGTCAACATTAGCGTTAGCTGTTAGCACTGAGATGCTACTTTAGGCTAGTGTAGCTTTGCTGCTAGGCTAACTGCTTTTAGCAGTGTCCAATCAGATCCTTTAGAGGCAGAAATTAAAACCCGCTGAGCCGAGAGGAGCGGCTTCGCTGTCCAGCGCCGGTGTTAGTGATGTGCATCAAATCTGTGGACGGACCAGAAACACGCAGATACAAAGGTTCCGGCTTGAGACTTTTCTAAGTAAAGAAAAAAATGTGCAATTAATTCAGGTTTTAATGAGTTAAAATGTATATCTTCAATTAATCAGAATGAACGAACTAAAGTCCTGGTCCTAATTATTGTTGTTATGATTATTATAACTGTTTTATTGCATGTTATGGAAAACTAACACTTCAGATTCAAGTGTAACAAACAAGTGACCAACAACAATTCGTAATAAATAAACAAATTACCAACAATAAATCAACTAAACTCGCTACGGAGGAACAAAAACTAAAGAAAATAAAACTTCAAGTAAATTTTTCAGTTCTCATCTGTGATGCTGATCTACTGCAGATCTTTATTTTGGAAAACTGCAGCTTCCATGTTTTTCCTTCAGCCTCTGATCCAACTAATCAGCTGATGATTAAACAGAAAAACCCTCATTTGGCTGAACAAACACTCAGAGACGGTTTTCAGGTGTTGATTCTGCATGTCTTCTTCTAATCTGCAGATATCGATGAGTTCTTTAATCAGAGGGCTCCTCTGCGCTCATCGACCGCCGGTTAGCCCAGTCAAACCGGAGGCTGTGCGCCGGCGGCGCGGCTCCCCCGGGTCGACCCGGCGCACGCAGGAACACATATCAGCACTATTTGTAAAAAGTCACACACAGAGCGCTGCGCCTGTCAACCAGCTAATTATTGATCTGATCTGCAGACGTGGAGGTATGTGGGAATCCAGAGGCGCACGGCCCGGCCCGGGTCGGGTTGGGTCGGGCAAACGCAAAACCTGCTTTCTGCATCATGATGATCAAATTTGTAAATCCTGGTTCTGTCAGAGACGCTGCAGGAAGCGACAGTCGTTCAGATAAATCCTCAATTATCAACAGGAGAAACTTTTTCTAATGAAAATCTCTGACTCACATTTTTTAATTTAAAAGGATAAACATTTCATTGAGTTAAAGGGGAAGATTTATGCAAAATTAACTTTTTTATCTTTCTATCAAGTTATCAACCAGCTAATTTTGGACTTTCTGCAGATGGAGAACTTGGAGGACAAGGAAATACTTGTCCTCCAAGTTTTTCCTGGAGTGATTTTTTTAATTCTTTGATGTTTGAGAAATCCTTTAATCTCCATGGCAACCAATCAGCGGAGCAAAACCCCTGGGTGGACCTAGCCCCGCCTCCAAGGCGCAGCACCTCCCCCACTCAGTTCCTGTAGACTAGCCAGCAGCAATTAGCAGTCAGCTGAGCTCATTACAGGAGCTGCTGCTCAGAGCAACGCTGGTGAAAACATGAAAGGGTTAATAGAGCAGCCATGTTGGGACGACTTCCTGGAGGCGGAGCTTCCAGAAAAGCAGAAACTTTTAAAGAGACAGAGCCCCAATTTCAAGGCGCTAAATTACAAAGTCAAATTTATGTTAAGTCACATTTGACCAAAATGGCATTTTATAACTAAAGGCAGGTAAATATTAATCTCTGAGTGAGAGATAAATATTTCGTTTATTTAGCTGGCTCAGAGCTAATTATGTAGCCCAGACACAATATCTGTCTCTGTTGTGGCTAAATATTCCAAGCTAACAAAATGAGCTAAATATTTAGTGGATTAACTAAATATTTGGTTAGAAAGTGAAACATTTATAAATGAATAAATAACATGGTGAAAAAACATTTAAAAAAATGCTAAATAACCAAAATTATTGTTGATTTTCAACAGTAACTTTACAAACAGCAGCTTTTCATAGATTGGACTTTCTCCTAAATATAAGACTGGACTTCATCATCATCATCATCATCATCTTCTCCAGATGGAGGGATGTTCCTCCATATTGTTCCAGAACATGAGGAGGAAAAACGTCCTTGTTGTTGAGCAGCTTTAGATTTGAGTCAGCCGGTTGCTAACAGGATGAGGAGATCACCTTCAAGCTTCAGCCTGAAGAAATGACAGATTTCCTGCTGGAAACTGTTCCTCACTGTTTGTCCTCCGAAAAGCTGCAGACTGTAAAGAGTCGGCGTCTGCAGAGACTTTCCATCTGCAGAAAGTCCAAAACAGACGAGACACGCAGAAAACGCAAAGCAGAGCGCGAGAGCGGCTCAGCGGGGAAAACGACGGCGTTTATCCAGAAAAAACTCCGACATGCAGAAACCCGAGTCTGCAGGTGTTGGTACGCAAGAATAGCAACAGCTTTAACCTTTGACCTCAGGAAGCTTTTAACATCTGAACATAAATAACTACACTTACTAAAATTAAAATTACTCATCTATGTTCCCTTCTTGTTCTTCATTTCCTCAGTTTTATTCTCGTTTAGAAAAACTAACCAAACAGAAAAACTGTGAAAAGTTTTTCTATCAATATATTTTATTATATTGATATGAAAACATAAACATATTTGCTTCACTTCGGCAACAAGATGAAGGAGTTTCTACTGCACTGAAATCAGAGCATCGCTTCATTAGCAGCCTAAAGGTCAACCTGAAGGTCAGCTGAAGGTCAACCTGAAGGTCAGTCTGGAAACACCCGGCTGAAACAGGCGCAGCTGCAGTGGCTCAAAACATTAAACAAAAAAATAAAACGGCTCAGTGATGAAATTTCTCATCGCTGCAGAAACTTTACATTTTTAAAATTTGGCCTAATTTTTAGAATAACTGCAGCTTCTTCATGTCAGCGCCGACAGAACCGATTTTCAAACCCAAATCATTCTTCCTTCAATAAAAATGTGGGACACACCTGCGATAAGCTCCGCCCCTACAGCTCACCTGAACCGTCATGGCCGACAATCAAAGCAGTTCAAAACTCCACTGACCCGCCCAGAACGTCCAGAGAACGCGCCAGAGAAACAGTGGAGGCGCACATTTACACACAGAAATTATGCATTTTTAAAAGTCAAAAAATTGCAAGAAGAAATAGAAAATTCCTGAGTTTGAAAAGGAAAAATTTTTATAAAACATTTTTTAGAATAATGTCAGTAAAATTCTAGAAAAACTTGGCGATGTTCTAAATTTATGAAGTCAAAAATGTGCAAGAATTTGCACGCACAGACACACACACACACATGCTCTCACACACACACACACACACACACACGCACACACTGACACACACACACACACACACTGACACACACACACACACGCACACTGACACACACACACACACGCACACTGACACACACACGCACACTGACACACACACACATGCTCTCACACACACACACACACACACACGCACACTGACACACACACACACATGCTCTCACACACACACACACACACGCACAGACACACACACACACATGCTCTCACGCGCACACACACACACACACACATGCTCACACACACACACACACACACACGCACACACACATGCTCACACACACACACACACACACACACACATGCTCACACACACACACACACACACACACACACATGCTCACACACACACACGCACACACACACACACACACACACACACACACACACACATGCTCACACACACACACGCACACACACACATGCTCACACACACACACACACACACAGCTGCATGCTCACACACACACACACACACTCACACACACAGCTGCATGCTCTCACACACACACACACACACACACACACAGCTGCATGCTCTCACACACACACACACAGCTGCATGCTCACACACACACACACACACACACACACACACACACACACACACACACACACACACACAGCTGCATGCTCACACACACACACACACACAGCTGCATGCTCAACACACACACACACACACTCACACACAGCTGCATGCTCACACACACACACACAGCTGCATGCTCACACACACACACACACACACACACACACACACACACAGCTGCATGCTCACACACACACACACACACACACACACACACACACACACACACACACACAGCTGCTTGCTCCGCCTGCTGCACGCTCACAGACTTTATTAACGATGGTGGAAAAACATGAACTGATTCAGGAACTCATTAATCAGAACCAGGCGACTCGGTTCCTCCTGATATCAGATAAAACCTGCAAGAAGGAGCCGGACAAATTCAGACGCTACATCAGGATCAGAATCGCACTGAAATATCAGCTCTTTAAATATCAGATTTAGATGGTTTAAAAATGATATAAATATCAGATTTAGAGACAAGAACGGGATCGGAGGGAATTCCCGATCCTTTATTGACCCCGACGGACCAAACAACCTGACCCCTCCTCGCCTGTTTCTGTCCCTCATGGCCTGCAGGGATAAACTTGGGAGGTTTTATAACGGTGCGCTCTCTCTCTCCCCCTCCCAGCAGAAGCACTTAAAGCTCTTTCATGTTGCTTTTCTTCTCTTTCTTCTTTGTCGCAGCCTGAATGCGACGGCGGGAGCCGCCGGCTGCTGGCCTTAATGCTCCTCCACTGAATCTGCTTTGTTGCTGCTTCGTCCTGAGAAAACGCCGTCCTGACTGAAGTCGCTCCATAATTCATCAAACACAAACCACTTCTGGTTTCACTTCATTTCCTGCATCTTAATCAGCTGCGGTCAAAAGGAGACAAACACGTTTAATGAAGTTCAACACAAAACTTTGGTCTGATATTAACATCAAACCTGTTCTGGTTCCATAAGAACATCAGATATTAATAATCATGTCTCTCTTCCTTTCTTTGTTTCGTTTAGATTTCCTCCTGTTTCTCTTCTGTGACAGTTTGTTTTTATTTCTTTTATTCAGTTGATTTTTTGCTGTTTCAATCAATTTTTTTGGGGGGGGGGGATTCTTCCAAAATTTTTCCTGTTTTATACGGAGGACTGACACTGCCAAAATTATCAATAAGTGTAGAAATAAATGGTTTAACAAAGTAATTCTTGAGAACAATATTGCATCCAAAAAATAAGAACTTCCTCAACTTATTTATTATTTGGTGTAACTAATTTATATTAATGTAACTGATATATCACATTTATTTTCCCAGTCTTAGTGTTCTGTAAATTGGTTTTCTTTTATCTCTTCATATTCTGTGCTTAATATATATTTTTTGATTTCCCTTTACATTTTATTTGGGAATGGAGAGCCTGAGCGTGTGTTAGCTGCTAATGAGGGGCGGCGGCGGCGGCGGCGGCAGATCCCGGTTCATTCCAGGTGAGATTCTGGGAAACATCAGAGAACGCCTCGGCTTCCTTTAATCGATCGTTTCTTCTTCTGCACTTCAAACGTGAAGCAGAAACTTTCTCCTTCCTGCCTAAATGTTGCTGCAACGTATCTGCAGTCAGGCAGAGTCTGCAGCTGCATCCAGATCAGAGGAACCACACCGATCACCACTCTACCTGCCGGTTCTGATTCTGACTTGATCCGATTCACTTTCAGCTACAAAACAATAAATATGCAGCAGAATACGAAGGAATAAACAGATTGTGGCACAAATTTAACCAAGTGTTTGTATTTTAGCTTGAGAAAAAACAGCATCAGCAGAAAAACAGCAAGGCTGAAAAGTTCTTTCCATTCCTCAAATGCCTGCAGGTGCAAATTAGCATCAAAGCTGAATTTACATTGAAGGTGTGTGCAGCGTTCAAATGTATAATCTCTAATGGATGGGACTGTCACAATAAGCAATAAATCAATTAATCCCACAATAAATTTAAAACCCATCTCAATAATTTTCATTTCATGATTTATTGTTTTTCTTTTTTCTCAAAAGTCGGATGATAAAAATCTTCGGTTTGGTTTTGGTCTCTACTTTGTTTAAAATAATTATTTTATTTGTTGTTTTGTTTATTTAAAATGTTTCCAGTTCCAGTGCTAAAGGCTTGTTATGGTTTATTGATCATTCAGAATGTGCTCTTGGATCGTTATTATTCCATTATTACCGTTATGTTGTTATATTTAGCATCAAACATGTCCTCAGATTTTATCTGATTTTTCCTCAAACTCAGAAAAAGAGCATCAAAGTTCAGGCTGGTGGTTGAAACGATGACTGACTGGAGTTCTGATTAGTTCTGATGCATTTAATCAATTTATATTTTTCAGTTAAATCTGAATTTAGTCTGTGGAGAGTTTACTGGAGCATCGCAAAACAAAAACTCGATTTAAAAACCTGAGACAGATCAAATCAAAGTCTGACATGCAAAACTGAAACATTTCACAGATTTATGATCAACTATTGGAACCAAAACAGTTTAAAACAGAGAGAGATCCAAATCGATCCTTTAGATCCAAATCGATCCTTTTGATCCAAATCACAACAAACCGATCAGAGGAGCCCCTTACAATGACTTGTTATGGCAAAATATAGACAGAACAAAAGAGTAAATTTCTGTCATAAAACTGAAATTTTGAGAATAATCTAAAAAAAATGTTAGAAAAAGAAAGAAAATTTCTGAGCTGCAAAAGTTTAAAAGGTGAGAAAAAGCTCAGAAATAGTGAGATTAATGGCTGAAGTTTTCAGGAAAAAACATGGAAATTTCTGAGTTCATTGAGTTAAAAGTATGAAAGAAAGAGACAAAATGATTTAAATTAATCTCAGAAATCCCAGAAATTTCTGAGTTTGAAAAAAACTTGCATTTTTAGGTTAATTTGAACAAGGAAATTTATGAGCTCCAATCTTAAAATATGTGCAACAAAAATGGTTTAGAATAATTTAAAAATATTTGAGAAAAAAATCAGTTTAAGTGGAAACATTTTCAGATTTTATAACTAATTTCCTTTTTTTTTTCTAGAACTTTTCCTTGGATTAATCCAAAATTTTTGACACAAATATAAGTTCTGACGGAGTCAGTTACTCCGTCAGAACTTCCTGATTTATTCAAAGCCAGGAATCGTGCAGTGAATTAAAGGACCAGATTCCTGCAGGTTAAGTGAAACTTTTGTCCCTGAGATGAATTTAAAGATGCTCTGTTGACCCAGCAGCTGCAGCAGCAGCAGCTGCAGCAGCTGGGTGGCTTAGATGCTGCAGCAGCAGCTGTAGCAGCAACATCCTCTTAAAACCACTTTAATTAAAGTAAGAGCTGAGGAAGCATCAGCAGCTGCATTACTTTTATTGCAAGGCCACATTTGTGACAAATGTCTCGGTGACACATGGCAGCAGCGCTAAGTGGCGCTCAGCCCGCAGCTTAAATTACTCCGCTAACTGGATGCGGCCATCAGACCCGCAAACGCGAGCGGCGGCGGGATCAACCCGCAGGCGTGGAGCTGCGCCCCCTGCTGGCAGCAGAACCGAGCCGCTTCAGGGTCTGGATGGGAACAGCAGCAGCGATCAGCCGGACCTGCTGCTTGACTCAAACAGCAGAACATGAGCGCGGACTGGACCGGACCGGACCGATGAGAGCAAACCGCTGCAGGACGTTCAATAAACTGGAAATATGTCAAACTTTTAACAACCGCCTTTTGGTTTTATTCATTCATTTCTCTGCTGCAAGATTATTAATTCAATACATGTATCTACATAAAAATATCAGCATAAGTTAAAAGTGGCTCCACTCTGCTGGTTCTGGTCCCGGTTTGTTTCCAACACGAGTCCAAATCGGGTTAAAACAACCAAACAAGCTCCTGGTTCTGGTTCCCCAGCTTACCTGCAGCGGGTTCGGTCCAGAACAAGTTGGCTCTGACGGCGGCGGGCGGCGGCTCCTCTAGGTTTTCCCCAGAACAAGTCGGTCCTGAAGCGGCAGCAAAGTCCTCAGCATCGCTGCAGTTTCCAACTTGACTCTGAGCTCCGCAGCAGCTCCTCTGGCGGCGGGCCGAAGATCAGCGGCGGAGCGAGAGGATTCACCCGCGTCCCTCCACCCTCTGCAGCCGATCAGCCAAATATCAGCACACAAAGATCAGCACAGGCGCCAAGAGCTCTCCCTGCCAAGACCCGATGCTGTGTTCAGGGAGATCGGGAAAGCTGGGTTTCCATTTATTTTTCTTAAAGCGTCTGATATTACGACGGTATATTAGGGCCACTGTAGATAGAAAAACAATATTAAGCTCTGAAATGTTCTACAAAAAACAAGAACATTTCTGAGCTCCAAAAATAAAACAATTGCAAGAATAAAATGGAAATTTTGAGATTAAGCTGAGAATTTTTTCAGAAAAACTTCGAAAATGGCCAAAAGTCAAAAATGCATCACTTTTGAAATTCGAAAATGACCAAATTTCTTTTCTAGAAAATTGATCTAAAAATTTCAGATTTTTTTCCAAAATAAAAAAAAACTTTAAAAACTTAGAAAGTTCCGCGTTTTTTGCAGAACATTAATGAGATTAATCCAATAAATTGTTTTATGGGGACATTTATCCCTCCTATCTACAGTGACCCCAATATGATGTTGGAGACAATTACAGGATCCAACATGGCGACGCAAACAAATATGGTACTTTGCCTCTTAAAAAACAGAATTTCAACCTTTACTTTCCACAGACTATCACTATAACAGTTTAGAGCTACAGACGCCAGATGTAGCATTGATTTCAGAAGCTCTCTTACATGTGTTGCCTCTAAAATCAGCATTTCAATCACATCTTCAGCTGTCGATGCCCGGAGCGGCCATTTTGAATCGTCCTGTCAGGTGGAGCTTCTGCCAAAATGTGACTTTTGTGCTGGTTGATTTTCTCTAACTGGGAAGACGGAATCTCACAGTTTGGACTACATCTGGAATACGTGATGAAAAGTTAGCTCTTCCAACTTTAGTCAATCAGCAGTTGCCCTAAATGAGCAACGTTGCATATTTGGGGAAAAATGCTGCATTTCAGTTCCCTCGGAAATCTATTTGACGTCACACCAAAGAAACAACGTTCTGGTAAATAAACAAAACAAAACAAAAAAAAAAATCCAACATGGCGATGGATTTTCTCAACAAATTTGATCAATGGAATCAATTATTAACATTAAAATATTTTACTTTGGTAAATGCATTTTCTAACATATGGCAAACATTCAAAAATAATTTTTTATCTTAGGAATTATTAAAACTTTTCACTTTTTAAAAAATTATTTTAATGATGTGATATTTCTATAGATCAAGTGTTCGTACTCGGAACACCAACAATCCGACAGCACCTGAATGCAACACAACGCGTAGAGCGTGATGACATCATGACGCTCTTCCTGCCCGGTCCGCCTGGTTCGGAGCTGTTTACATGTGAGAGCTCCTGGTCGGTCCTGAGGATGATCAAGACCGAGAAGGTTCTGCACCTGAAGAGCAGCCGCGGCCGGAAGGTTCGGGTGGTTCGGGAGCACTACCTGCGGGAACGGGTTCCCTGCTTCAGCGCGCTGTGCCAGGCGGGCTGCGAGAACGGTGAGGTCCGCGGGAGTCTGCGGCGGTTCGGGAGCTCGGTTCGGTTCTGCTGAAGGCCTGGGTTCACTGTGGCATGTGGGACATCTCTGGTCCGGTCCGGACCGGAGGATAAGACCCACAGTCCGGACCGGAACCAAAACTAGACGGACCAAAATTTCAATCAAATTTCCTGTTTGAATGAAATCAATAAATAAGTTGATCGATCAGTCAGAAAGTTTTCCTGAGTTCTAGATCCACTCAGTGGCATCAATGGGCCTGTCACGATAACATTTTACTGGCCGATTAATTGTCTCAAATATTATCGCGATAAACGATAATATTGTTTGAAGACCTTTTTACATTGATTTAATGGAAATTACGTGATAATACATGCGATTTCCTGCCAAAGATAGAAACACTTTACTTTCAAAAGACACTGAACACTGGGACTGATGCACAAAATAAATAACACAACCAAAACCAAAAATAAAATAGATTCTCAGTCTCCATTAACAATAAATGTACTTGAATAAAAACTAAACAACATAAAGCCAAAGTGGAAATAAACACTGCATTCAACCAAAAGAGTGCAGATTATGAAGTCTGTATATTATATTGGCCTTCAGTAATAATTAGATTTAAATAGAGAAGAATCCGACTGCCTGATGCAAAAGTTCAAACTACAGGATTTATTCCAAACGACAATCTTAGAACGTTATTCGTTCTGAGATTGTCACTTGTGTGTTACTGTAGATTGTTGTGTTACTGTAGATCGTTGTGTTACTGTAGATTGTTGTGTGTTACTGTAGATCGTTGTGTGTTACTGTAGATTGTTGTGTGTTACTGTAGATTGTTGTGTGTTACTATGGATCGTTGTGTTACTGTAGATTGTTGTGTGTTACTGTAGATCGTTGTGTGTTACTGTAGATCGTTGTGTGTTACTGTAGATCGTTGTGTTACTGTAGATCGTTGTGTGTTACTGTAGATTGTTGTGTGTTACTGTAGATTGTTGTGTGTTACTGTAGATTGTTGTGTGTTGCTGTAGATCGTTGTGTTACTGTAGATTGTTGTGTGTTACTGTAGATCGTTGTGTGTTACTGTAGATCGTTGTGTGTTACTGTAGATTGTTGTGTGTTACTGTAGATCGTTGTGTGTTGCTGTAGATCGTTGTGTGTTGCTGTAGATCGTTGTGTGTTACTGTAGATTGTTGTGTGTTACTGTAGATCGTTGTGTTACTGTAGATTGTTGTGTGTTACTGTAGATCGTTGTGTGTTACTGTAGATCGTTGTGTGTTACTGTAGATCGTTGCGTGTGACTGTAGATCATTGTGTTACTGTAGATCGTTGTGTGTTACTGTAGATCGTTGTGTGTTGCTGTAGATCGTTGTGTGTTGCTGTAGATCGTTGTGTGTTACTGTAGATCGTTGCGTGTGACTGTAGATCCTTGTGTTACTGTAGATCGTTGTGTGTTACTGTAGATCGTTGTGTGTTGCTGTAGATCGTTGTGTGTTACTGTAGATCGTTGTGTGTTACTGTAGATCGTTGTGTGTTACTGTAGATCGTTGTGTGTTGCTGTAGATCGTTGCGGCCGCTCCGATCTAAATCCAGGATTTGCCCAGACTGGGAGCTGAACGCAGCCTGTTGAATGTGACCGGGAGCCAATCAGAAAGCGCGGATTCCCCTCCTGCTTTAGGAGGGGAATCATGGAGGGGATCCCAAACAAATATCCTGACATATATTTCTAAATTAACACACAAAATCTGTTATGTTGATTGCAAAGAAGCACAAAAACAATCCTGGATGGACTGATTAGTGTGAAAAGATGTTCAATATTATATTTTAAGTAACAGTTATTGATGCTGAAACACCAATTTATTGATATTTTAACCATTTAATAGTTTTTATCCAGACGTTCTGGCCCAACAGGCCCTTTAAGAACCTTCTGGTTTTTGATCTGGACCCAAATGGAAATGAGTTTCATGTCCTGATATTCGGGATAAAACAAGAGAATCCTGTTTTGGATGTAAACAAGAATGAAGATATTTGGAGGTGGAATGATGTCACAGCACCAGCAAAGATTCTGTGATGTCACTGGCGATGCAGTCTGTGATGTCATCAACTGCAGAATCGTATGTAACACAATTCTGCATATTTGTCATTGCTTGCAATACCCCTGACCAGTTCAGACGCCCGCAAAGCACTTTCCAATCGACCGTTCACTTCGTTTCGAAATCGACAACTTTAGTGATTTTACTGGAATAAAAATGTCTCAAAATACAGAAAGACACCAGAACCGCAGACTGGCCCACCTGGAGGAGGAGCTGGAAGAAACCAAATTCCAGCTGCAGAAACAAACGGAGCTCAAAGTGGGATTTTTCAACAAGGCCCACAGAGCAACTGAGGAGCTGAAGAGACTCCAGAGATACACTGACACTGAAACACTGAAAGTTGTTGCTATTGCTTGTCAGGCTCACTTCAGTGTGGAAGACCTGGATAAAGAGGAGCTGCAACAAAAATACGAAGATTTAAAGGTGTCTCAGTTCCACATCCAGGACGCACTGCTGGCAGAAATGCATGATGAGAAGCAGCGAAATAAAGTCCTGGAAGACAAGCTGGATGACCTGAAGGCTTCGTATGAGGAGCTGCGCCGTAAATACGAAGCAGACGTTGGTGATGAGGCAAAGCTACATGAGGAACAGAGCCTGGAGAAGCTCAGAGTGGAGAAAGACAACATCATACATGACATGACCCAAAAGATCGACCTCCTGCAAGAAAATGAAAAACGTTTACAAGACGAACTTGAGGAGAGCAAACGTGGAACAAACGAACAATCAAAATTAATAAACGAGTTAAAGCAGCAGGCGGAGATTTACCAAGACAAAATAAAGAAAGCGGAAGCTGCACTTTACAAAGAAAGAAAAGAAAATGTCATCCTTGGATTAAACTACACTGTATTGATTGAACAATTTGAAAAGCTGGAGACACAGAAAGAAACTCTGATGGAGAAATCAGAGGAGGACACGGCGCTGGTGGAGGAAATAAGAAAGGAGTACGCCATCCTCCAACGCAAAGCAAACCAGGACGCCAAATTCCTGAAGAAAAACGCAAAGATTTTAAAGAAAGAATTGGATGAGAGCAAAACATTTTACAACAAGCTCAAACTTAAATTTAACTTGGATATTACTGGATTGAAGGAGGAGATGGAAAGATGTAAACAGAAAGTACAACAAGAGAAAGACGCCTCATTGCAATCAGCGACTGAGAAGCAGCAGCTCATCGACAGCCTGCGACAGGAAAACGCCGTCCTGGAGGAAAACACACGGCGAGAAATCCAGGTCCTCCAGGACAAGGACAGAAATGCACAGGATGAACTGGAGACGCTCAGAGTTTTGTTCAAGGAGCTGCAGTGTTCTTACATTCATGATGTTAATATGTTGAAGACACAGGCAGAGCAGTTCCAGGAAGAAATAAGCAGAATGAAGCAAGAATTGGAGACAACCAGAGATAAACTGCAGCCAGACACTGAGGAAGATCAGCATGAAGATCAGGAAACTACAGTTTCACAACAAGAGGAGGAAAAGAACCGGGTCGACCCGGTTATGGATTCTAGTCATCTTATTTCCTCGGAGGAGGATTTAGCAAGAGAACCAATACCAGGATGTTCAAATGATCTGGAATCCATACAAGACGACATCGATGAGGAAACCATCCAGCAGGATTTAGAGACTCCAGATATGAACAGCAAACAAGAAGGAAAGAAGAAAAAACCAAAGACTCCAATTTGGAAAAAAATTCGAAACATCTTTAGATTGAAGAAGACAAAAAAAACAACACAGGAGTGAATTCAATAAAAAACGAGGCCTGTGGCGATTCGGCCTGTTATGATAACAGATTTTACTGAGCGATTTAATCGTCTCAAAAAATTATCGCGATAAACTATAATATTGTTTGAAGATCTTTTCACACTGATTTAATGGATATTACGTAATAATACATGCGACTTCCTGCCACAGATAGATACACTTTACTTTCAAAACAACACAGAGAGGAATCCTGAACAGCTGACACGGTGCAACCCGAAGTCCAGCAGACATCGGAGATGATATGTGGAAACATGAATGTTTAACCAACATTTCATGCAAAGAAAATATAAATAACTCGGGGAGGAGTTGGAGCGAAATTTCCACCAGAAAACCTGGTAACTTTTCAGCTGTTCTTTGTTAAGGTGACATAAAATGGTTATAATGATTTTCATTCAGTCAGACTGACACTCGCTACATGCATTGCAGGTAGATTGTAGTAAGGAATTGTTTAATGCCTGGTTTCAATATTAGTGAACTGGATTTATTATTTTGTGTCCATTGTTGGACACAACACGGTTCGATCGAACCGTTATAGCCAGGATTTCTGTCGGCTGATGTGTCTCTCAGGTTTTGATAATGGCCGACAATCGGCGACATCAGATGGTGCAGCGCGCGCTGGGCGTTACGCTAAGGAAGTAAGGAAGGGAGGGTCAGTGGAGAGCAGCGGAGTTTCATTCAGTGTCATCAACAGTAAGAGAAAAAGGCAGGAAGAAACGTCTTTGCACCACATTGTTCTCATTTTCTCATGTTAAAAACAACATTCTTCTTCTCTCATTTCCTCCCTTTCTTACATAATTTATATGTTACTTAATATTCATACAGTTTCACACATACATGCACATTTTCACGTCCCCTCCATGGCTGCCACCTTATCATGGTGGGGGGTTTGAGTGTCCCAGTGATCCTAGGAGTTCTGCTGTCGGGGCTTCATGCCTCTGGTTGGGCCACCCGATGCAGACGGGTCCAAGGTGAGGAACCAGACCAAGTGCAGCCCAAAGATCCTCATGATGAATACGACCTTTGGAAACAGGGTCGTATTCGCCCGAACATGGGGTCCCACTCTGGAGAGGCCTGGGGGCCCATGGAGCCCAACCGGGTTTTAACCCATGGAGCCCAACCGGGTCGGGTTTTAACCCATGGATCCAGGTCGGGTTTTAACCCATGGAGCCCAACCGGGTCGGGTTTTAACCCATGGAGCCTAACCGGGCCTTAACCCATGGAGCCCAACCGGGCCTTAACCCATGGAGCCCAACCGGGTTTTAACCCATGGAGCCCAACCGGGTCGGGTTTTAACCCATGGATCCAGGTTGGGTTTTAACCCAGGGATCCAGGCCGGGTTTTAACCCATGGATCCAGGTCGGGTCGGGTTTTAACCCATGGATCCAGGTTGGGTTTTAACCCATGGATCCAGGTCGGGCTCAGCCCAATGAGAGTCTATCTGTTCACCACCTGTGGGGTGAGATTGAGAGGTTCCGGCTAGAAATAGTCAGACTGACTTCAGTGGACGGTTCTGGTTCTGGAGCCAGTCTCCTTGAAAGGGGTTGGATGTTCTCCACTCTGGGGTTGCCCCCTGTGAGAGGCGCTGGGCAGGAGGGGGCATATTTGTTGCCTCCCATCTTGTTCACTCCAACGCACCAAGAGGATAGCCTCTCCCTCTACATATGGGTTTGGGTCGGTTCTGGCTACCAGTCCAGATTAGCCACTGTCCTTGGAGAATCTCTGAAGAAGAAACTGAGCACAACTTCCTTCTTCACTAAACATAAATAAAAATGGAGGCCTCAGATTTTAGCAGTTGTAGAATTTCTTTTTGCCTTTGGAGATTTAGAAATCAGTCGTTATAGATTATAGATTTAGTTTTTTACTTTTTCCATGATGTTTACATCTATTTATTATAAATGTTGCTCCCCACTGATTCTTTCTTTACGCAAAACAAAATAAAATGTTTGACTGAACCAGTAAAATTAACTTTCCAAAGAACAGATATTGAAAAAAGTTCACATGAGGTTATCATATATGCTACATGTGTCAAACTGAAGGCCTGAGGGCCAAATCTGGCCCGCCTCAGCTTTTTATGTGGCCCTCTGGACTCCAAATTATAGCAATAGGCCCATCCAGCTTTTCACAAATAACTGCAAAATTCACACAAAAATTCAACAGATCCCCACATTTTTCTCTGATTTTATCAACATTTTTTTCAAAATTATCCAAAAACATTTGGGTTCAGTTGACTGATGTTACCTGATGGCAAGTTATATTCCACGACTGACAGAGCAATTAATACAACATTAACATCATATTAGCGCAAATATTGTAAAAATTCCTTACAAATATTTCTAAATTAACATAAAAAAATCTGTTATGTTGATTGCAGAGAATCACAAAAACATTAATTTTTTCATTCAGTTTCATCAACAAAGAGAAAAAGGCAGGAAGAATCGAAATAGATCATGATTGAAATGAGGTCGAGTTTTAATTTATTGTGCGATTAATTGATTTATCGTTTATCGCGACAGGCCTCAGCATCCAACCAGCATCCATCCAACCAACATCCATCCAACCAACATCCATCCATCCAACCAACATCCAACCAGCATCCAACCAGCATCCATCCAACCAACATCCAACCAACATCCAACCAGCATCCATCCAACCAACATCCATCCATCCAACCAACATCCAACCAGCATCCATCCAACCAACATCCAACCAGCATCCATCCAACCAACATCCAACCAGCATCCATCCAACATCCAACCAACATCCAACCAGTATCCATCCAACCAACATCCAACCAGCATCCATCCAACCAACATCCAACCAACATCCAACCAGTATCCATCCAACCAACATCCAACCAACATCCATCCATCCAACCAACATCCAACCAGCATCCATCCAACCAACATCCAACCAGCATCCATCCATCCATCCATCCATCCAACCAACATCCAACCAGCATCCATCCAACCAACATCCAACCAACATCCATCCATCCAACCAACATCCAACCAGCATCCATCCAACCAACATCCAACCAGCATCCATCCAACCAACATCCAACCAGCATCCATCCAACCAACATCCAACCAGCATCCATCCAACCAACATCCAACCAGCATCCTACCATCCATCCGTCCGTTTAGAGTTTGCTGGATCACTTCTCTGTTTTTTTTTCATCATAAATCTTCATTTGTATGTTTTTAAGTTAAAGATTTAACCGGACCTCCTGCTGACCCGCAGAACTAATCAGAACCAGAAGCTTCACATACAGGCAGCCTGTCAGAGGAGTCCAGAACCAAGTTCAGTTTCCAGAACCAGGGATAACTTTGGGCTTTTCTCTGACACAGATCAAGTTTTTATTATTTAAAAGATTCTCCAGTTTATTTTAGATCTGTGATGTTTTTCTTTCTGACCCAGATGGTAAAGTTCTGCCCGGAGACCTAACCCACTACGTGGTTCCGGACGCCGAGGTGGTACTGAACTACCTGGAGGTTCTGGAGCTGGTGGAGCTGCAGGGGGTCGTGTTCACGCAGACGGCCTGTCAGGCTCTGCACAGCAAGGGCCGCAGGTAGGAGGACCGAACCAGAACCAGAACCAGAACCAGAACCAACCTCCATAACTCCCACTGACTCAGCAGCCTCGCCTTCTGCACAGCGCTGCTCCTGGATCACCTTTTCTATCCCTGCAGAACTCTGCAGGAGGGAGCCGGGTCGGCCTCATTAGACCCGGTTCTGCTGACTCAGCTGTGACCCGCAGGAAGCTGTTTTATAAGGAGCCCTGTCTGACTCGCACTTCCTCTGCGGTTCGGTTCTGGTTTCTGCTGACGTGGTGGAGGGAAAATGTTGCATCATTAATGTGCTGTTAGGTGAGGAAGCTGCAGGTTCAGCGTGTAGCGGTGACCTTTGACCTCCTCTGGCCCCAGATTCACCCAGAACGTCTCCATTTGGATTGGCAAATAGAGTCTGAGTTCTGTATCCAAGAACATTTTCCTAGAAAGTTGCGTGGAAGGAAAACATGTGTGCCAAATGTAATTTTCCAGGATCCACCAGGGGGAGCTGTAGCTTGTTGAAGAAGTTTTTTTGGCTAAAATCTGTTATTTCTTATGAGAAGAAATTGAAACATGCCAGAGTTCTGCTCCTCTGCAGGTTCTACAACCGTCTGAGGAACCTGCTGAAAGACCCGCGGCATGACTGCGTCCTGTTTGCTAACGAGTTCCAGGAGTTCTCCTACTGCCCCAGAGAGAAAGGAGAGAGCCAGGAGAAATGGCAGACCAGGTGAGTCCTCCCAGGCGACCCCCAGGTGACCCCAGAACCAGCAACCCGGGTCAGAGTTTACTGTAAACAAAGTGTAGGATTATAGAACAAAAGGCTTAAGTCCAACTTAAAGGGATCCACGATGAGTTAATGTCAGCTTGTGCTAATGGTGTTAGCTCTAGCTAATATAGATAGCTCTACATGATGGAATTAGCATTAGCTTCTGCTAATTGTGTTAGCTCTAGGTAATATAGAAAACTCTACATAATGGCAGTGGCATTAGCTTCTGCTAATAGTGTTAGCACTAGCTAGAGCTAACACTATTTAATGGAGTAAGTTCCTGCTCATGGTGCTACCTGAAGCTAATGATGTCATCGCTAGTTTATGACATTTGCTCCTGCTGCTATTGTTAGCTTTAGCTAATAGTGTTGCTTTAAGATCTCAGGTCTGGTTGTTGAACCTGTGTGTGTGTGTGTGTCTGTCTGTGTGTGTGTGTGTCTGTGTGTGTGTGTGTGTGTCTGTGTGTGTGTGTGTCTGTGTGTGTCTGTGTGTGTGTGTCTGTGTGTGTGTGTGTCTGTGTGTGTGTGTCTGTGTGTGTGTGTGTCTGTGTGTGTGTGTCTGTGTGTGTGTCTGTGTGTGTGTGTGTCTGTGTGTGTGTGTGTCTGTGTGTGTGTGTATGCGTGTGTGTGTGTGTGTGTGTGTGTCTGTGTGTGTGTGTGTGTGTGTGTGTGTGTGTGTGTATGCGTGTGTGTGTGTGTGTGTGTCTGCGTGTGTGTGTGTGTGTGTGTGTGTAGGTGTGTGTACGCCGCTGCTGTGTGGTACTACAACCACCTGGCTGGGATGATGAACCTGGTGATGATCACTGAGGACCCGGACGCCGTGACCCGGTTCTGCAGCCTCCACTCTGGAGTTTACGTCATCAGCGTCCAGGTGGGGATGTTCGGTGGCCAGAGCAACCACCCCGATGCCACGCTCATCTCCACCTTCTTCATTTTCAGGAGTACCTGCAGAGCTTCTGGCCGGCGCTGCAGGCCGCCCACGATCTGTACGGATCCGTCCGCCAGGCACTGCAGGAGAAGGAGGCCGACGGCTCGCAGAGGAGTTCCCGGAACATTTACCTGCTCAGGTTCTGGAGGCCGGGATCAAGTCCGGACGCTTCGTCCAGGTCTGGACCTGCAGGTATTCTGGTCCAGGATGTGCTGATGGAGCTCCTGATTGGACCGTTTCTCCTGCAGGGAACCCTGAACGTGAGCAAACATCGCGCTCAGAACGAAGCCTTTGTCACCAGCGACGGTTTGTCCTCTAAGAGCCCAGGTGAAGGTCGCCACGGTCGGTGAGTTCCTCCAGGTGAAGCTCTGAGGTCACCCTCCTCTCTTCCTGCCTCAGACCTGAGCGCCGGCGTACTGGTGGCGGGTTCTAAGAGCCGGAACCGGGCCGTGCACGGCGACCTGGTGGCGGTGGAGCTGCTGCCCCGAGCCGAGTGGCGAGGGAAGGTCACGGCTCTGAGCGAGGGCCGGCGGACGAGCGGAGCGACGACGAGACCAAGCCCGTGCCGACAGGTGGGAGGGGTTACGCGGGCCGTGTGGGTCTATGCGGGTTCTGACCTCTGACCCCGGCAGGTCGCGTTGTGGGGATCCTGCAGAGGAACTGGAGGGACTACGTGGTGACCTTTCCCCCCCGGGACGCGGCGCAGGCCCAGAGTCGGGCCCCCAGCGCGTCCTGGCGGTTCCCTGGGACCGCCGGATCCCCAAGGTCCGGATCAGCACCCAGCAGGCCGACGCGCTGCAGGTCCGCTTGTTATGCCCGTTACCATGGCGACAAAAGCTTTCAATCTGGTTTGATCCCAGGTTAGCCTTAATCCCAGGTTAGCCGTAATCCCAGGTTAGCCTTAATCCCAGGTTAGCCGTAATCCCAGGTTAGCCTTAATCCCAGGTTAGCCGTAATCCCAGGTTAGCCGTAATCCCAGGGCTAACCTGGGATTAGCCCTGGAGTTATTATTGGTTTGTTCCTGAGTTTTAATCTAATCCTGATTTGATTCTGATATTTTCAGTATCGTTTAGTTCTGGTTTAGTGGCAGTTAAATTGTTCCTACATTTAAATCTAGTTTCAATTAGTTTTATTTAATTAGTATTTAATCTGGTTTAAGATGTTAGTCGTAGTTCATTTAATCCTAGTTTTATTCTGGATTTAATTCTGGTTTCACTCTTGATATTTAACCCTGATTTAAGCAGAGTGGGCTCTCCAGCAGGTTCAGCTGCATCCCAGACTCTATAGCCTGAGTTAAAGGTCAAAGGTCATGTCAGCCCAGTTAGGTAAAGGAACCAGTAGTGATTAAAGCTGGTAACAGGAAGGAAGCTCCGGTGTTGGGATTCAGTCGGTTCTGGTGGTTCGGTTCCCCCTGCAGGACCACAGGGTGGTGGTTCGGATCGACTCGTGGCCCAGCACGTCGCTCTATCCCAACGGACACAGCGTGCGGGTTCTGGGCCGGGCCGGGCAGCTGGAGACGGAGGTCCAGACGGTCCTGATAGAGAACTGCATCCACGTGGCGCCGTTCTCCGAAGCCCAGGTGAGATCGGACCCGGCGGTCGGCTGGTGACCGGCCGCCATGGGTCTGAGCGGGACGTTTCCCTGTGGTGTGGCAGCTCAGGGAGATGCCGGTGAATTCCCCGGAGAAGCCGTGGGCGGCGGATCCGGCCGAGGCGGCGGCGCGCCGGGACCTGAGGCGGACCCACCTGGTGTTCAGCATCGACCCGCCGGGCTGCGAGGACGTGGACGACACGCTGTCGGTGCGGCGCCTGGACGGCGGGAAGCTCCTGGAGCTGGGCGTCCACATCGCCGACGTCACGCACTTCGTCAGGGAGGGATCGCTCACCGACCTGGAGGCCCGGTCCAGGTAGGGCTCCAGAACCGGCACCGGGACAAACTCCTGAAGCTTCTGTTAGTTTCAGAAGTTTTTTATTTAAAGAAATTGATTTGAAAATTGTCATTTTGATCCTGAAAATACACAAATTTCCTTGTATCTTTGTTTACAGTCTGTCTGATGATGTCATCACTAATTATTGATCATTTGATCAGTCAGTTCTTGATCAGACTTTTTTCTCATTTCTTGGACAGCTACTTTTTAAAAGATGTTGAAGTTGTGCTACTTTTACTGTCGTAGAATATCTGGGTTCTCCTCTGGTCACTCATTTCATCCATATTGATTAGTTTGAATGAATAAATATGGTTAAAATATTCAGGATGAGTCGTGTCCATGTTTCCCTCTTAGAGCCACCACCTACTACCTGGCGGACCGCCGCTATGACATGCTGCCTGCTGTCCTCAGCGCTGACCTTTGCTCCCTGCTGGGCGGGGTCGACAGGTCGGTCCTCTCTGCTTCTCTGCTCACCGCCGTCTCCATCGGTCCCACCGCCGTCTCCATCGGTCCCACCGCCGTCCTGTGCTTCCAGGTTCGCCATGAGCGTCGTGTGGGAGCTGGACGCTCGCAGCCTGGCCGTCACCAAGGTGTGGTTCGGCCGGACCCTGATCCGCTCCTCCTACCAGCTGCACTACGAGCTGGCCCAGGCGCTGCTGAACGGGGAACGGGTCCAGGTTCCTGAGCTGGCCCGGCTCGACCCGGAGAGCGGGACGCCAAGCTGAGCGAGCTCATCCAGGCGCTGGAGACGCTGACGCACATCGCCAGACACCTGCGGGCTCAGAGGACCGAGGAGGAGCGCTGGAGCTGGAGGGGGTGGAGGTGCAGACGGACGTTTCTCCTTGGGAGATTTCTTATTGATTACATTTCTTACATATATATTTATAAAATTGAAAATACACATCAACATGAATCCAACGTGCTACAATCTGATCAAATGATCATTTGATCAGAACGTTGCTCGCTCCTCCTCCACAGGTCCGAGCCCAGCTGGACCAGGACAAGAACATCACGGCGCTGGTTCCCCGCCAGCCCCTGGAGGTCCATGAGACCGTGGCAGAGTGCATGATCTACGCCAACCACTGGGTGGCGCGCAAGATCCAGGAGGCCTTCCCCTACCAGGCCCTGCTGAGGCGCCACCCGCCGCCGCGCCAGGAGCTGTTCAGCCAGCTGGTGGACACGGCCCGGGCCAGGGGGTTCTCCATCGACACCAGGTGGGTTCCGGTCCGCTCCCCACCCGTCTGCCGGCTCACCGCCCGGCCAGAGGTGGAGACCAGCAGCAAGGCAGGAGTTTGATGTCCGTCAGCCTGACTCTGCTCCTGCAGGACCAACAAGGCCTTGGCCGACTCTCTGGACCGAGCCGTGGACCCCGAGGACCCGCTGGTGAACCGGCTCCTCAGAATGATGGCCACTCAGGCCATGTCTCAGGCCGTGTACTTCTCCACTGGAGCTCAGCCTGAGGACCAGTTCTACCACTACGGTAAACCAGTTGCGGTTGGCCATCTGGAAGCAGTTTGCTCGGCTTCCTTATCGGATCATTTCTGCTCGTCAGGTCTGGCTCTGGACCGCTACACTCACTTCACCTCCCCGATCCGCCGCTACGCCGACATGGTGGTGCACCGCCTGCTGACCGCCGCGCTGCAGCTGGAGCAGGAAGCCGAGCCTGGCAAACCGCCGGCCGGCAACAAGGACATGGAGGAGCTGGCAGAGCACATCAACAGCAGGAACCGGGTGAGCGGCTCGTTGGGTCTGGGCGGTTCTGTGCTTCCTGAATGTCGTCTGAGTTGTTGTGCGTCGGCAGGCGGCCCAGCGAGCCCAGAACCTTTCCACCGGACTCTTCCAGTGCCTCTTCTTCAAAGAGCGCGACCCGGAGACCGACCCGCGCTGCGTGGCGGACGCCATCATCTACTCCATCAGGGACAACGGCGTGCTGGTCTTCATTCCAGAGTAAGTTTCCTCCATCGGTCTGCTGTTCCTCTGGCAGAACGGTTCCTCAGCATGATTCTGCCACTGCCATGCTGGACACAGTTATATGTTCTTAAGTTTTTAGCCTCAGAAGCTTTTTTTCCTGGTAGCATCACTTCTGTCAAGTCGGGTCCCACTAAATGAAACGGACTGAATTTTACAGATATAACTTCACTTTTTCATCAAACTAAATATTTAACTTGCTGGCTAAATATGTAGTAATCAAGTTAAATATATATTTTGAAGCTAATTTTATAGCTTGCTAGCTAAAAAAATGACTTCCAAGCAAATTATTTAGCTAGCAACCGAATTACACCGTGTTCCAAAATATTATGCAAATTGTATTGAAGTGTCATAAAGATTACATTTGTTGTTGTGCTATTAAACCATCTCTGCTGATGAAAACCAGCAGACAGTGTAGAGCCGAATGACTAGATATGAAAACATGAGATATTTAAGTAAAACTGAAGCGTTTCCATCGTACTGTGAAGATTTGTGGCTGATTCAGAATGAAGATGGTTTACAGATAAAGGCTGAAGAGGAAAGTTTGTTCGATTCCTGGGTAACTGTCTGTTAAGATGATTTGGACTGAAATAGTTTTTGATTTCACATTCACAGAATGACCGACTGCAGATCTTTATAATCCATAAAATGTTTAGAAAATCTGCTGTCATAATTTGGAACAGAGCATTTTGAGTTTATTTTGGAAAAAAATAGTTTGTTCAGTAAAATTAGATTTATTCTGTAATAGTTCATGACTTGAAAATTATCCTGACCATCATTTGACCAGTTAGGAAAATGCTAAATGACTAAACAAGTCATTTTACTGCTGTTACTGTGACTTTAAACGGTTCCCAGCTGTGACTGCAGGTGCTGCTGCTTGTCCAGGTACGGAGTGAAGGGTCCGGTCTACATGAGGAACAAGGAGGGCCTGGTGCTGACGGCCGGCCCGGACGGTACCTGTGAGTGGCAGAGCGGCTCGGTTCGCCGCTCCTCGGACCACATCACCACCACGTCTGGCTGCGGCAGCGCCACCTTCAGGCTGTTTGACCACATTACGGTGAGCCACCAGAAACACCTTCATCTGGGCAGAGGCGCCGACAGCAGGTTCTGACCCGACGGCAGGTTCTGACCCGACAGCAGGTTCTGACCCGATGGCAGGTTCTGACCCGACGGCAGGTTCTGACCCGACGGCAGGTTCTGACCCGACAGCAGGTTCTGACCCGTTTTTAAATTGCAGCAGTAAACGAGGTTAAACTCAGATGACCTTTGCTCCAGAACCTTTGGATGAGACCAAAGTGTTTTTCAGAGTCGGCCTGTTTCCTTTGTGCAAACTTGAGGTCAAAGGTCAAGCGTATCCTCAGACTCACTGTTGAAATGGGAACATGTCAGAACTCTCTCCGACCCGTCCCCAGGTCCGGATCTCGGTCCTCTCCTCTAACTGCCACGCCGACACGCTGACCCTGCAGGTCATCAGCAACCAGCCGCACCTCGGCGCGCCGCGGCCCGGTTCACCGCGGCCCGGCTCGCCGCGCCGCAGCCAGCTGGTGCAGGAGGTGGTGCGGCTGGCCGGGGAGGTGCAGGAGAAGGCGGCGCGTCGACCCGAACTCTCCAAGGAGGAGCGGGAGTTCCGGCAGAGCAGAACCCCCAACCTGTACTCCCTGCTGGAGGAGATCCGGGAGCTGGCGCTGATGGACCCAGACGCTGCCGCGCGGGCCGGCACCGTGACGGCGTAGAGTTCTGACCCAACGCTCCAACCGACAGAAACCAACAAATGAGATGTGGGAAAATGTTTTTAACTTGTTTTAGTAGAAATGTTCTGGTTCTGGAGGGAAAACGATTCACCATCAGAACATGAACTCTGACCCAGTTTCATCCAATCAACTGTTTATTATTATTGGACATTTAATATTAAAATCACTCGAACACAGAACCGACCGTTCTGGTTGTTTTCTAGAACCTGTTACAGTCCACTGCCATGGACCAGAACCGGACCAGAACAGAAACATCCCGGTTGAAACTAAAATGGCAGAACTTTTTCAGGATCCAGCTCAGGAACCAGGAAGGTTCTGTGGTTTGGTTCTGGTAGAAGGTTCAGTTGCAGAGATCCAGTTTTTGACACACCTCAGGGTTGGGAGCTTGGACTCCTTCCTTTCTCCTCCTCAGTAGGAAGTTCTGCTGGAGGGTCGGGTTCAGAAACCGCAGGTGGAGGAGTCTTTGTGCTGCCGGACGGATCCGGGTCCAGATGTTCTCCTGGCTTTCTGGTTCTGCTCAGTAGACCTGTTGAGATCTGCTGTGAGGTCACTTCCTGTCGTCGTGTCAGCCTGGGGCTCTGAAGGATCTGAGGAAACAGAAACTTCCTCAAGTATTGTTCGTGGATGGCCGGGTTCTGAGCGCCCTCTAGTGGTTCTGGTGGAACCGTCTCACCTGCCTGCTGCTGCCGGGCCAGTCGCCTCTCCAGCGCTCGCTGCCGGTTCTGCTCCATCCGCCGGCGCTGCTCCTCGGTCAGGGTGGGAGGCGCCGGAACCGAAGCCGGGGTGGAGTGGACCGGACCTGGAGGATCGGGAAAGGAGGCCTGGCTGACGAACGGATCGGGATCCTGGACTCCAGGCGGCGGCTCCTCCGCTCCTGGAAACGAGAAACAAAAGTTTAAAATACAGTCAGTTTGTGAACAACCACTGATTTCTCATCGTGTTACAGATTTCTACATGCAGATGAATTTATTGGCTGCAAAGCATCATGAGCTGCTGGAGAGTTTTTGCAAAAATGAAATCAGTTTCTGAATTTAAACATATAGCCATTGGTGTTTCCACTAAAATTAGGAATAATTTAGAATTATGGTCACGTTATGTGTTTTAATATATCTTATATAGACAGCATTATTTTTGCCTAAATATATTTATTACACATTAAGATTATTTAATGAGTTTATCAGCAAGTTTCACGCTGTCCATGAATTGCCTGAAGTTCAAACTCCAACCACTAGAGGGCATCAGAGGACTTCCTGATCTACTTAGACAGCAGATGCATCAACCAACATTTGTAATATTTATACATCTCCAGTGAAGAAGGTAGAAGCTAATTAGCTTCACTAGCCCATTAGGGGTTAAGGTCAAAATTATTTAAAACTGACTGATTTTCATACATAATCAAGCATTACAATAAAAGTTGGACACTTATAAATCTGGCCCAGAGAACATTACTGTGACGGCCTGAAGGTCCAGTCCGACTCACCTGGTTGTCCATGAAGTCTTCGTCTGTGAGGGGCATGTCCAGTCGGATCCGTTTCAGGCAGGTCTGCAGCGGAGAGGAGGAACCCGTTAGAACCCTGCGCACAGAGGACTCTCCCGTCCTGCTTCACCCACCTGAACCTCCTTCTTGCTGCCGAGCTTCTCCACCCGGTCGATGAAATCTTCAAACTGTAGTTTGGGGAAGAGCCGGTGGCCCAGTTCTCCATCTTCTGCATGAGCAGCCGCAGGTCCTCCGCCTGCCAAAGAGCCGGGTCCAGACGTCCAGCAGAAGCAAAGAGGATTCGATTAAACGTGTGAGTCTTTTACAGATGAGACATTTTAGATCCAACAGAAACAGCTGGATATGGAGAATATGTTTTAGAGCACATCAGGCAACTGTTACCTTCAACTGTTATAAAATTAGACTTTGTTATTTAGTGCCTTGAAATTGGGTCTCTGTCTCTTTAAGAAGTTCCTGCTCTTTCTGAAGCTCCGCCTCCAGGAAGTGGTCCCAACATGGCTCCTCTATTAACAGCTTAACGTTTTACCAGCGTTGCTCTGAGCAGCAGCTGCTATAACGAGCTCAGCAGTTGCACCAGCTGTTTGCTAATTGCTGCTGGCTAGTCTGAAGGAGCTAGTCCTCAAAGGTCCACACAGGCGTTTTGTAAGTGAATGGTTACCATGGAGATTAAAGGATTTCTCAAACATGAAAGAATCAAAGCAACATGAAGGAAAAACTTTACAACATGATAGAAAGATCATCCCTTTAAGATGTTTATTTTTTAGTGAATGATGACTAATCAAACCTTGTTTCTCACCTCGTGACCTTTGCCCTTAAAGTGAGCGCTAGCGAACAAGGACCGCAGAGCCGGCAATCCTCTGTCTGAAATGAGCCTGAGAGGAAACAACATCCGTCATGAGCGTCTGGATTATCCACCAGAGGAAGGCGACCTGTCGTGATGGGAAACCTCTGGGAGTCCAGCTTCGTCTGCGGCCGCTTCACTCCTTTCCTCTTGGCAGCCGGAACGTCGGCCAGCTTGGACACCTCGCCTTCCTCAGCTGCAGCACAACGACAGGAGGCCGTCACCAGACGTCACGTTTATCTCCGCTGATGTTTAAAAAACTCTCACCTTCTCCAAACGAGTCGTCCTGCGACTGAGCTGCCCCAGGGGACAAAGGCGGAGGAAGGAGGGAAAGCTTCATCCTCCAAGTTGGACAAGTCGCTCATCCCGTCGTCCTGCTGGTCGTTCATGGCGGCTGAATCCTGAGAGAAAACAAGCAACCGCCATCAGATTCAAACTGCTAAATACTACAGCTGAATATTTACGGGTTTTAATCAGGTTTTTATGTTCAATCACAGCATTAGGACCATCTGGAATAAACAAACTGAGTTGATAATATATCTGATGTGTTGGATGGATGCTAGAAATACAGTGATGAGAAAGTGATGAAATATGAGGAAAACAGATGAAAACGGAGTCACGATATTCAGTAACTAGTTTTCTGTGTTATGCAGCTCAAGTTTCTGTTTCATTTATATAATTTACATATACTTTTAATTCATGTTTTACATATTTAAATATTTCATTATTCATTTATCTGTTTTGATCCTTTTTATTTTATATGACTTATTTGTGCTTCATTTAGTAATTTCAAATATTCTTATTTTATAACCTTCAAAAAAATTGTAATTTATTTAAAATTTTTCTTACATTTCATTTATTTTATATTCCTTTTTATGTGCTTATTTTATTTATTATTATTTTTTTGGAATAATAACATATTTCACTGTTACTTGATGATTTCATTTAATACATTTTATTTATTTACCTTTATTATTTTATTTTGCAGTTTAATTATATGTGCCTTATTTATTTTAGATTTTTCTATTTATTGTGCTGTATTTGTTGCTGCCTTTGACTCAAATAACTCCTGGTTTCAACCAGAGTATTTGTTTTTACACTGCAATTCCCTGCCTGTACTGTAGAGGGCGGTAACACCGTTGGAGAGTCTCCAGAAGAAGTAGCAATGAAAGCGGTAAACGCTAAAAAAAACATCAAAAACAGAAAGACTAGCATGTTAACCGGACACAGAACCGATATTTGGATTAGTTCCGATAACTCGCCTCGATACGGAGACATGTAGGTGTTAAAAGTCTTCTTTGTTTGGCTTCTGAACCGAATGTGACAGTAATTCAGACACAAACTAAATAAATGAGCTGAAATAAAAACCAGCGGCGGCCAGAGAAGACCTGGAACTAATGAAACTTTCAGTTTTGACCCGGAAGAGCCTTGACCTGGATTAAAACTCTGTGAAATAAAACTTTACTGTACCTTTCGATGAGCTGCAGCGCCAGAGAATCAGAGGACCCGCCACTGATGCGCCTTCTTCTTCTGCTGTTCATGAGAAGCCTGCAGCGCTGCTGCCCCCTGCTGGATTCATCAGGTTTTACACCAGGACAGAAAATGAATCCCAGCATAAATTAATGCGGTTACCAGTTTCTTCAACCAATTAAAAATAACACCAGACCTTCGAAGAGTTCATCCTGTCACTGTTTATTATTCTTGTCCTGTCGGCTGCTGAACCTGTCTTGTATTTTTGTCCACATCAAAATGTAATTATTCTGGAACCTGCTGATAAATATTAGGTAATTTGTATTATGTCAATTTTAAAACCTGCAGGGGAATCATTTTTTCAATGAGTGAATCTGTTTTCATATTTATTTTTCACCAAGTAAAAAAATAAGTGATTATTATACTTATTTTTTAAGTGTAATAATTGGAACTTTCCAACCCTCCTACTGTAGAGGAGTTAGGTTCATACCTGGTAAATGAGCTGCTTGATGAAAAATAAATAATGTTAGATTTATATACTACACAAACCCTCTAAATATTCCTCAGATTTAATATGCACATTTAAATCACTTTATTGTCATATCAAATTTAGAAATACAACTGGTAATAAAAGCTTAAATATGATGAAACTCATAACAGTAAAAACAAAATTCAGCCTGGTTGTTTCTTCCAGTCAGAAACTGTTTGAACAGTTCAGTCCAGTCTTAGTTCAACCGTAAACCAGGCTTACTAATAATTTGTTGATTAATAATCATATTCTGCTTGTTCTGACTGTTTATTGATGACCCGACTGGAACAGAACGGCAGGGCGGTCAACAGGAAGACGCCGCTCTCATTGGTTCCTGCTGAGCTTTGCTTCCACAGACGAGGCGACCCGGGCGTTCCTCAGAGGCGTCGGCGCAGCAGAAACATGAAGAAGACGGCACTGAGGAGGATGCAGAGCGTGCAGACGGTGGGAACAAGGATCTCTGTGACCATCTCCATGTGGCCGATCAGGGATCTGCAGCCAGCAAAAGAGAAAATACTCAGAAAACAGAAACAAATTTACAATACAAACATTTTAACTTGAGTAAAGTGCTTGTTTTTCAAACACACCTAAAGTATTGGAAGTTAAAGTAGAATGTTATCACCATCTGGGCATTACGCCGCCCTTTCATGCCACTGACCTGCAGCCAGCAGCTGGTTGCTGGAGGAACACGTCTCCACAGCTTTCCTCTTCCAGCTCTCCACCTGCAGACACCAAGCAGAGGACCAGAGTCAGCAGCTGCTTCTGGATCAGGCTGCGCCGCCAGGACTCACCTCTCTCTGGTTGGGGAAGCCGTTGGAGCTGATGATGCGTTTGTAGAACTGGACCGAAGCTTTTGGGAAGCGAGGTTTGTTCTTGTTCCTGAAGTCCACAAAGTAGAGTCCGAAGCGCTCAGAGAAGCCTTCGTCCCACTCGAAGCCGTCCAGCAGAGACCAGGCGGTGTAACCCTTCACGTTGACGCCGTCTCTAATGGCTGAGGGTCCAAACAGAGACAGACGATGAGGCGGCCAGTCAGCTTCCTGCTCCACACAGAGGAGAAAGCGTCTCCACCTTTCAGCAGCTCGTTGATGTATTCCCTGAAGTACTGCACCCTCCAGTCATCACACAGGTCGGTGCACAGCATCTTCTCCGAGACGCCGTTCTCGTCACGTAGATCATGGGGTTTCCGTACTGGGTCTGTCAGTGAGATCACACGGATGATTCAGGGTTAGATCTTCCCATCCAGAACCACAGAACCTCCTGATCCGGTTCTTCTGGCCTCCAGCTACAAACGAACAAACCGAGGCCTGACAGATGCAACATCCCGCAGATTCAAATGTTTTTCTGTTCATGAAACTGTTTTGGATTTAGATTTTTAAAAACATACAAAATCTACTTTATGATGCTTACAACTGAAGAAACAAGGTCTAAACAGTCATGACCCGTTTATATCTACAACATGCTGGTTAGAAGAAACAGATGATTTTGTTGCTTTACCTTCACAAAGTTCAACAACCTCCGGAAACCCCAGGGAACCGAGTAGAGCCACTCAGAACCAGGGTCGGGCCACTTCGGGTCCACCAGCTCCGCCAGGTCCGGTCTGCGAAGTAACTGTCCCCAAACCCGGACGGGTAGTTCTTCTGGGTGACGTAGCGGGTGGTGTAATGTCCGAGGCCCAGGAAGTCGACGGTGCCACGGACGTAGCTCTTCTCCTGAGGCGAGAAGACGGGCAGCCGCGACGCGCCCAGGCCCTGCTGGCCGCTCTTCCTGCCTGCAAATCCAGACGTCGGGTTATCAGTTCTTCTCCAGGTTTTCTAGTTTCTGTAACTTTGGCACCGAAAAACATGAAAATCTGATTCCTGCTGCTGAGGCTGAATGAGTCGGACATTCAGGACTATCAGAATAATTTATGCTCAAAGTGTCCAAACTTTTGTTAAAATGCCAGTTTTTAATGTCCAAATCAGTTTATTTTAAACCATTTTGACCTTTAATCCATAGTGCATTACTGAATTAGCTTCATAAGCAACCCAAAAATAGCACCAGTAAAACAACAGTAAGAGTGAAAGCCAATTAATCAATTAATTGCACAATAAATTAAAATAAATTCAGTCACTGCCATTTGCCTTCACAAAGATCAACAACCTCCGGAAACCCTAGGGAACCGAGTAGAGCCACTCAGAACCAGAGTCGGCCACTTTCTCTTTCTACCAAAAACTGGACGATAAAAGTTTTCATTCTGGTTCTTTGGTTTCAACTAAATCTTTTTTTGAAGAACCATTTAAAGTTTATTGATACTTGAGAATGTGTTATTGGATCATTATACCATAATATTACTTGAATATGGTCTCAAAATAACATTATCGCAGTAATTTATCGCCCAGTACAATGTGTTGTTGTGGGAGGCCTACTGATTTATTTAACATTGATTAAAAGCAACAACATGTAAATTCAGGCGTTAATGTCTGTTCGTGTTCAGTCGGCCATTTTTCTGAGGAACGTTTAAGGAAAACCAAAGCCTGTTTGCTGAAAACTCCATCAGGTTGGCCATGTGGTCATGGCTGAGCCTGAAGGTACCGATGTATTCCTTCATGACCGCTGGGTAGTCTCTCCGTGGAAGAGCGGCGTGGCGAACCAGCCCCAGGTAGAAGTGGATGTAGCGCTCCGCCGCTTCGACGTCCCGCTGGTTGGACACGTCCACCGGTTCGCCCCAGTCAGCGGTCAGGGAGATCCCGATCAGACCTGAGCCGAGCGGAAAACCAGTTAACTACTGAGCAGAACCCAGAGCCAAAGCATCGGGTCGGTTCACTCCGTCACCTTTCTGCTTGCTTCTCCACTTCATGTCGTAGGTGTGCCAGACTTCAGCGTGGGCCTGGAAACAAACGAAGCACCGAAAAGAGTAAAACAAAGATGTATTTATTATTCTGTTCATATTTTAACTCGTTTTTAGACCTGGAACATTTCTAAATATGTTTGATTATGAAACATTACAATCAAATTATTTCTGTTGAACACAAAGCTCCACTTTCTGCAACTAATTTAAAGCCCAAAGTTTTCGAGTCTGAAATACATGAGGAGAAAACTTCACAGTTCAGCATAAAGAGAGGTTCACAAGTCATTTTTCAAGTCACTGGAGGCCAAATCAAACTCAGGTCTAAGGAACAAGTTGAAGTTGAGTCTGAATCTGGTTTTAGTGAATTCAGTTTGGAGGCTGAACTCTAAACTGAAGACCATCAAACAGATCAGCAGCTTCAGTTTCAACCTTGAGGCTTTTCTTTAGTCGCTGTCATGTTGGATCAGAACCAGATCCTGATTAATGGCTGAACCTCCAGGTTGAACCCACGGCGTTGCGTTCAGGGTCACAATGGCCGAGTCGGCTTTTGGAGCGATCTGGACCCAGACTGACCTTGATGATGTTGTGAGCCGCTTTGTAAGCTCCGCTGCCCCTCATCCTCAGTCCGGGGGCGTGCTCCCCCGTTTCGTATCCTTCCACAGAAATGGACTGGAAAGAAGCAGAACCCCTCAGTGAGATCCCAGTCCAGACGTTCCCACGGTCAGTGAACGCACCATCCACTCACCCAGGGGTTGTTGAAGGTGATCCAGTGCTTCACTCTGTTCCCAAAACGTTCAAAACACAAGTCGGCGAATTCATTGAAGTAGCCGACCATGCTGGCGTTCTGCCAGCCGCCATATTTGTCCTGCAGCACCTGCGGGAACGCCGACATCCTGGTTATGGCTCCGCCCACACCGACGCGTCGGACAGGCGGGAAGAAACTCACCTGAGGTAGATCCCAGTGGTACAGAGTGACCACAGGTGTGATCCTGCTGTCCAGGAGCAAATCGATCAGGTCGCTGTAATACCTGATTCCTTTCTCGTTAACGTGCACCTGCAGGAAGTTACATCATCATCAGCCATTTATGCATTAATATTATACAGAGATTTTCATTCACTGACTGAACAAAACATCATGTCAGGAAACACACAACGGATCCAAAAACAAGAAAAATGTGAAAGTATTTCAAATAAAGCATATTTCTGGAGAAACTGAATATTCTGCAATCTGCAGACAAAGTGATGACAGGTGAAGGTGTCCTGTCTGAGTTCAGTTTGATTCCCTACTGCAGTGCTTCTCAAATAGTGGGGCGGGCCCCCTTTGGGGGCGCGGTGCGATACCTGGGGGCGCGTGTGATCCTGGGGAACAGGCTTTTTTTTGGCCGAACTAGTATAAAGTGTAATTGCGCACAGTAGGCGGCAGTGGCGCTCTCATTGTTACTTCTGTCACGTTTGCGACAGTGCAACATTTTACGACTTACAAGACAACAGGTTTGCCTTGGTTAGCAGTGTTAAGTCAACAAAAAGCTCCGACTGCGTTCTGTCTATGGCCTCCGTTATTCAACAACCCCCAACATGAAAAAGTTTTTCACAGGGATGAAAAGAAAAGCGGAGAGAGACAAAGATAATGAGACAACAGAAAGTCAACCGAAAGCTAAGAAGAGGAAATACGACGAAGCGTATTTAGCGCTTGGCTTCACTGTGACTACAGTTGGAGAAGAGGAAAGACCGGTGTGTTTGCTGTGTCTAAAAATGCTCGCAGCGGACAGCATGAAGCCAAATAAATTAGCGCGTCACTTAAATACGTTACATCCCAATCACGCCGATAAGCCGCTAGAGTTTTTTCAGCGAAAAAAATGTTAAGGAAAAAATGTTATGCAGAGATGGATAGTCACGGTGGGGAGTGGGGGGCGCGAATAGTTTTCTTCTTGCTAGGGGGGCGTAACGGAAAATAATTGAGAAGCACTGCCCTACTGCATGATCCCCAAACTGTCCAGAGTGACAGACACACCTTCCCACAGCAGGACACGGTGGAGGCAGCATCATGCTCTGGGACAGGGAAGCTGTATGGAACAAAATGCTGGAGGCTGCAGAAGCGCTGAGCCAGGGCGAAGGCTCACCTTCCAACGGGACGGCCGGCCTGAACAGGCATTATGGGATGGTTCAGCTCAAAGCAGATCAGGGGTTAAAATGGCCTAGTCAAATCAAACTGAGAAGCCGGTAGCAAAATACATTAAAGACCTACAGATACACCTGCATTTATAATTATTAGAGCTAATTATAAATGCACGCCACACTTTTCAGATTGCTTTAGGCTGCATTCACACCAGGAAAGTCCTGTGGTCCAGAAAAGTATCCTTCTGTTTTCTTTTGGTGCTTTTTTTTTTTAAGTGGACTATAATTTGTAAACAATGCCATGACAATCTTTCCTCCCATTGGACAGAAAGAATGTGGAGGCGGGACAAAGGACAGACCAGGAAGTGAACAAATATGAAAATCCTCCTGCTGCATTTGAGTTTTTATCACCTTCAACTGCTGCCAATAATTCTGCTGACTGGAGAAGTTTTGATTTCTCTTGGTTAGGAAAATGTCTGAGAAATCATTTTATTTTCAGGTAAAGTGGCCAAAGTGGGATTTTACTTCTCAAGCCGCTGGGTAAAATCCTGGGCCAGGAAACGGAGAAGCGATAATGATTCAGCTTCATCTCCTTCATCAGGTTAATGTCATCCTAAAAGACAAAAACATCGTTTCACATTGATCTTCTGATCCCAAACAAAACAAGAATGTTTCCAAACATTTATGAGTTAAATGTTTTTCTTCTATTATAGATGACATAGTGAGAAAATTAGCTGCATTTTGTATTATTGTCAATAAATTTCTGCTTCGTCTGAACTTCCTCTGAGCATGACTCTGTTTTCTGTTGCTTGAAGTTCGTATCATTCTGGGATCTGCAGCGTTTTGTGTTGATCAGAGTAATGTTCTCATCCAAAACGACATAAAGAGCTGAACATTTACCTGAACAAGAACATCTTTAATGGTATTTAGCAACACTAAAAACTAAACGAATGTTGCATAATTCTGAAATAATAATAACCATTTGGAGAATCGTGTAACCACCTTGAACTTGTAGTAGCCTTCACATGAAGAGTCTCCCGTTTCGTTTGAGGAGATTCTTCCTTTTTTATGAGCAAAAACATCCCAGATGCTCAGTCCTTTCCCGTCTGTATTCCACGCTCCTTCGGTCTGATAGGCTGAGCTGCCGACTCCCCAGGAGAAACCTGCAGGTTCATCAAAAATGACAATAACAGTTTTAAAGCTCCAATTAAAGCAGGCTAAACTTCAGCTGCTAAAAAAAACAAATAAATGTTCTGGTCTGGGTTCACAACCCCGAATAGGGCGGCTCAATAGTTCCTGTTTTGGTTCCTGGAACTAGATTAAATATAAATGAATCCAGACACACTCAGTCTGATTTAGTCCAAAGTTTGAATCAAAAAAGACCAAATGCTTGAGGAAAGATAGGAATATTTCTCCCAGATCATCCTGAAAACGTTCAGCTGATAAAGATTGAGATCAAGGTAAAATTATTACCAACATCATTTTTCTTACCATGGAAAATATTCAGCAGGACTCAAAGTATTCATCTTTTTATCACTAAGCTTTTATGATAAGTAGAAAGACGTTTATCAAGAGATTTGTACTGGAAAACAACAGAAATGTTCTTTCTCCGTCCTACCAGTTCGTACCAGTTGGGAAGGTCCCGTAGTAGAAAGAGGTTTTCTCATTTTTGGCCCAGTCAAAGTCTCCACCAGCTGAAACACACAGCGCCAGCGCCAGAAGATGCATTCCTGTCCGCAGCATCGTCCCCGCTCGCTTCCTTCACTCCTGCAGGACAGGCGACATGCAGCTGGACTTAATCACCGCCGCAACCAAACTGCCAGAAAGGCCCTGATGTGTGGCGACAGCAGATTTATCTGAGCCATCTGTGGGACAAACCGGGTCAGGAAGTGGGACGGCGTGTCCCACTTCCTGACCCGGTTTGTCCCACAGAGACATTTCACACTGCTGGTCTCCTCAGCTCTAGAATCTAACTGAAACAGGAAAATGAAGGAGTGTGTGTTGGGTTTGAGGCACCGCCTGACATTTAAAACACACACACACACACAAACTCAAACACACACACACAAACTCAAACACACACACACGTCTGACCTGCCGTGTTTGTCTCATCCGTCTCCGGGACGCAGGAAGAGTCCTGAAGCTCCTGGTTCCCTGCCAGCGCAACAAAAACACAACGGAGTGAAACATCCAGGACCTTTTCCACTATTCACACACACACACACACACACACACACACACACACACACACACACACACACACACACACACACACACACACACACACACACACACCACACACACACACACACACACACCCTCTCTCTCTGAATGGTGCGGCATTGGAGCCAGCGGAGTGTGACAGTAAATCTGCTGGACAAACACATCTGATGGAGAATGGAGGGATTTTAACACTGTAAGCAAACTGAATGTCTGTGTTCATTCATGGCTTCATGCTCTGCAGGCCTGAGGAAAAAGAAAGTACACCCCTTCCACTTCCTACTGACAGAATCTGATCCCTAAATCAAACCTGAACAAAAATCTCTCCCTCCGGGATGTTGTGTCTGTTTTTGTCATTTTTCCAATCAAAAATGTTTGAAATAAATTTTAAGTTGCTGTTTTACTCACTTCCAGCAGGAGCTAGCTGCGCTACAATGTTCCTTTTCTTCTCTTAAGAGTACAGTCAGTCGTTATCAGAATAGAACGGCTTATCTACCTAAAAGAAATGCTGCCACCTGCAGGTGAGAGTTAGCATCACTTAACAGTTTTGACATTTATTTGTTTCAAATTGCAATAAACTCACAATTATGAATTAGCGCAAAAATGTCAATGTTTGTTATGAGGACACATCAAAATACTTCACTGTGTGTAATAATTATAATGAGTTTCATTGTTTTAATTAAAGTAATGAAGCATATTAATTCTTTAACGACATTCTTATATTAAAATGCTCCTAGAGGTAAACAGAAGGGTTTGTCCATATATGGTCAACAGGATACTGCAGGCACTAATCTATGCCAGCAGGGGTCGCAGGTGTGACATTTTTGCTGAAATGTCACACCTGGAGAGAATATATTCTTCCTGTGAACCAAAACTTACTCATTTTAATCTTCTATATTTGAATGTATTATATTGATGAAATTATTTTCAGATAAAAATAAACCAACTGTTGATGAACGTGAAGTGATTAGATGTGATGCTGACTCAGTCAGATACAGCACCAGCTTTGGGGGCCATGTGAAGGGTGAGCTGGGCTCGGTTTGGTCAGGACGTCCTGCGCCGTTCTCCAGGGTTCCTGTGAATAATCCAGGCTCCAGGAGCAGCGGGCCCCGCCGCCATCACGGCCCTTCTCTCTGCTTTGTTTCAGAGAAAATGCTGAATGTTCAACCCAAAGTGTTGGCGCTGCACTCCGCGCTCGTTGTTTCTATTTCATTCATCCTGTGACTCGGGGGCATCAGGAGTGTGTGTTTAGCATATGAATGGCCCCGCGGGCCCCGGCGGCCGCATCAGGAGCAACCTGAGCCTTCTGGTAGCTCTGCACTGCATCAACGTGACATATTTAAGGCACTTTCTGGCTGCCTCGCCGAGCTGACATGAACATCTTCACTAAGGTCCCAGGATTAACCCAACAAACCAGGTATGTCCCGAGGGCCCACAGCGGCGGGGCCCGCAGCGCCACGGGGGCCCGCAGCGGCGGGGCCCGCAGCGCCACGGGGGCCCGCAACAGTTCCACCAAATCACCCCGGCTGAGGATGAGGAAAAAGACACCATGAAACCTGAGCTAACGACGGTTTCAGAGTCCAGTCAGGCTCCAAAACATGAAGAGTTTAATATTGTCTGTTTTCTGAATAAAATGGTTTGTTTGTCTGCAGCAAACTGGGGTCTGTGCTCCAACGTGCCTTCTACGGGTCCACTGGGAGGGTGAGTCCAGCCGAGACACAGCGCCACCTTAAAAAATCTGATCATCTGTTACACAAGTTAAACTTCATTTATTTAAATTTGTTTAACGTGACAGCTTGATTTGACTACTTCTAACAAATTATTTAATTAATTTGTTAGAATTAAACCTGCCTGTTAGCAGAAGAACTTTGGTTATTTGGTTTGACCCATTTGGACCCAGGAGTTTATTAAAATAATTTCTTCACATTTTCAGCCAGAATTTCCTAAAATCTTTGAGGTTCTGGAGAGTTTTCCTGTGGATCTTGCCTTTCCGTTCAGCTCAGACATTTTCAGAGGAATATTCTGCACAGGTTGAGATACTTCTAACAAACTTTGCAATGAAAAACCAGCTGATAGTGAAGAGAATCTCAAAAAGATCCAAAAGTTTGCAGAACCATTGATCCAGAACTCTTTGGAACAGCTGAATGAAACCAATGAGTGTCACTGTTTGAACAGGTGACCCTTTTTGAGCAGCGAAACTTCGCTGGCAGACGACTGGACCTGAACTCCGACTGTCCCAGGATCAGCGACAAGAACTTCCCAGAGAGATGTAACTCCGTCCAGGTGGACAGCGGAGCGTAAGTTCGCCTTTTCAGGCAGAACCTGAAACGTTGAGAACACTGTGGGAACTTCCCAAAGGTCAACGCAACCGAGAACTACTGACCAGAACCGGTCCGTCTCCTAAAACAGTGTTTTTCAAAGGGAGGGCCGCCATGGGGCGCTACTGGAGAACGATAAGAAAAAAATAGGAAAAAAGGAAACCCAACAAGTTTTTAAATCCTAAATGTAATTTTGTTTTTGATTAATGTAATGTGTATTTCAATAATTTTTTATAAAATATGCGGAAAGTTTAAGAAAACTTCTTGAGGATAGAAATATTGCCCTAAAATAAAGGATATTGTGTGACAATAGCTTTTATTGTTAAAAAGGCTATTGATTTATTAAAAAGGCTATTGATTTATTAAAAAGGCTATTGATCGTCTTCCTGACTGGCTGCCAGTGAAGTCGGCTCCTCAAGCCGTAAGTCAGTGAAATTCTGTTACTTTATAGATTTTGTAGCCTTGTCTGAGTTTTCAAAGGAGATGTGAGAAAGTTTAGGAACCACTGTCTTAAAATGTCGGTCTATCGAAGAAGAGAGGACCTCATCATCATCTTCTTCTCTGTGGCGTGTCTGGCAGATGGGTCGGGTTCGAGCAGGAACTACCGGGGCCGTCAGTACCTGTGGGACATGTCCGACCGCGGGGAGTACAACTGCTACGACCGCTGGTGCGCCCAGGTGGACCACGTCTCCTCGGTCCGCGCCGTTAAGCAGGTGAGCCTCTAACACATCGTTTTACCTGATTTCTAAATGTGTCGGCTTCCTCCCTGATGCGCTGCGTCTCTGGTCCTCAGGACAACAATCCTCCCAGGGCGCAGCTGTTCGAGCGAGCCGGTTTCTCCGGGAAGAAGATGGAGATCCAGGATGACATTCCCAACCTGCTGAGCCGCTACAACCTCAACAGAGTGGCATCCATCCGCGTCCTGGGAGGAGCGTAAGTCCACCGACCTGACAGGTCCAGTTTACATCAAAAATAATAAGATTAATGGATAATTGATTAATAATAAGCTATGATATCTTTGACCTTTGGGTCCAGAGATCTGGGTTCTCTCTTCAGGAGGTTCAATCCTGCAGAAAGATCAGATGATGACCCACTTTCAGTTTCCTGTCAGAGATCACCAAATTTGATATAAATGTTGTGGTTTTTCAACAAGTTCAGGAAGTCCTCCATTCTAACAACCCACAGCATCACACATCCTTTACCGTACTTTCACAATCTTTGTGCCATTTTTTACTTTATCTTCTCAAAAATATACAAAAGGAATATTTTAAATTTGGGCTGAAAGTTTTGCATTCAAGTAAAAATAGGTCAATGTTTGTCAAAGGAGTTTCTCCAAAGCAAAGATGAATGCAGAAATATTGTTCATAAATAGAGAATCAATAGCCTTAAACTGAACAAGCTAAATTTAATAAGCTAAATACACACACACACACCCACCCACACACACACAGAGGAAAACACAGAAGTTAGCTAGAAAGCTAAACACTTAGCTTGAAACTTAATATTTAGTTAGCCAGCTAAATATTTAGCTAGCTAAAAGTTGAATTACATTTTAAATTTAAGATTATTGATGAAGAAAATATTTAGCGAACTAATGCGATGTCAACAGATAAGCATCCGCTAATTAGCTAGCTAAAGATTTAGCCTCAAACTGAGCTAGCTAAAGCTTTAGCTAGTAACCGAAACATTTAGTTCTCCAGCTAAAACCAAATAGTTATTAATGAATACATAGAAAGGAAAGATGGAAAGAGCCAGAACCACGTAAAGAGCCTCCAAAGGTTCTGGACCTGACCGACCTGTCCGATCCGTCACAGCTGGGTGCTGTACCAGGAGCCCAACTACAGGGGGCAGCACTACATCCTGGAGAAGCGCGACTACCACAACTTCAACGACTGGGGCAGCCAGAGCAGCACCGTGGGCTCCATGCGCAGAGTCCGGTTCACCTGAGCCAGAACCTGGACCCGACCGGCACACTGCAGCCTGTCAGCTCCTCACGCAAATAAAGACTATTTTGGTAATAAACTTGTCTTTATTGGTTACATTTCATATTCGTTAGAAATAATGTTGATGACTTTTCTAAAAAATACTTCATAAGGTGAAATCCTGAAAATGAGGCATAAAGGCTGAAAGGCACTTTGGAGTTTCTCTCACTTCCGGTCTGATGACTCAGCATCACGTGATTCTGTTAACGGGTCAGAATCACCACGTTAAGGCTTTAAACTGTTGGCGTTTTCCTTCAGCTAAAGACCAGCAGGGCTTGAAAGTAACATGAGAAATGCTGGAAAACCAACCAGGATGTGCAAAAGTTCCATTTTAGTCCCACTATTGAAAAAAATGGGTCAGTTTTACTTTTGTGTTGTGCATAAATTAAAGTAACTGGCCTTGGCTCTGAATCAGGATCAAACAGGAAACAAACTTCGTTTTTAAAACCGGTTTTATTTCAGTTTAAAAATTAAACCCAACTTCTTGGTTTAAAATTAAAATAAGTCTTAGAGTTTGTTTCCAGAGCAGTGGCTTGCAGACAAACTTTGCATCTCATGTTCACAATACAGTTTAAGGTACAACAAGATCCTGAAGAAAACTACAAAACTCTGAAAATTTATAAAAACATTTATCAAATATGCAAGAGAACAAATCCAAAACTAAAGTGCAAACAGTTAAAGTACAGGAAAACGTTCCCGGGTCTCAGGACTCCGTTAGCAGAGGGAGCCGCCAGCTTCTGGATGATGGAGGAGTTCAGCTGAGGAAGGAGGCTGATCTTCATCAGTTTGCTGCTGGTACTTCTTCCTCACCGCCTGCAGGATGAGAGAGAGACAGAGAGATCATCCTCCAGCCTGGGGTACAGGGACCGGGGCCGGCTAGACGTCTTGGACTCACCTGGAACTTGGTCCTCCCCTCGTTCACCAGAACCACGTTTCTTTGCCAGCTGCTGCATGATTGGCTGCAGGTGGGCCTCGTCATAGGTGGAGTAGTGCTGCTGCGTGGGCGACTGAGGAAAACATTCATTAGTAAAGAAACCAGGAACAAACATTTTGTCCCATTTATTGTGGTGCCAAAACGACTGACCAGCTGGGTTTTAGCTTTAACTCAATGTTTCAGCTGTTTTCTGTTTCCTGGAAATGTGTTTGGATGCAAAGCAGAACCAGAACCTGAGCGGTCTGGAAGGCTGGTACAGCAGCAGTGATTTATAAACTACCAGCAGTAGTTTAAAGTTTCTCAGTGAAGGACTATAGAACCGGGCGGCGTCTCTGTCCTACTGGTTCTAGTCAGAACTCCAGCAGCAGGTTCTGGGCTGTTTGTCAGTCCGACGCTGCAGGAATCAAAGTTTCTCTGATCTGTGTCAGAGGTCATCCTGATCTCTGGTTTCCAGCTGGAATAACTGAAGCTGACAGACAGAAGGACAGGCAGGGTGACTCACCCAGGGCAGGCCGTCCACCAGCAGCTGGGACAGACACAGGGAGGCGGCGGCGACCTCAGAGGGCCGCACGTGGACCATCTGGTAGTCCAGCAGGGTCAGCTCCATCAGGTACTTGGCCAGCGTGTGCTTCTCTACGTCGGTCTGAGACACAGAGACAGTCAGAACCACCGATCCAGACCGGACCAGAACCCCGGAGAACTCCTAATCCAGACTGGACTAAACGATCGACGCGCGTTCTCTGGCTGATCAGCCATCTTAAAAACGCAATTAACAGGAATTGATTTAAAAACAAAAATCCAACATCGGACAAAAGGTGCAGAACATTAATTCAATTATTTAAAATCAAATTATTGTCTAAAATGCAACACAGCATAAGCCTGTCACAATAAGTGATAAAAAAAACACTAATAATTATGACTAATGATAATTAGAGATGTTCCTTGTTCAATATTGTTGAAATGTCGCCATTTTGAAAATAAATGCTGCAAACAATTGAGACGCAGTATGATGTAGTTAGTTTTAACTCCAACCTGCCGAGACAAAAGGATGAATAACGTTTGATCTGAAATGTTTCCAGTGTGAAATCTGAAGAAATGAAGTTTGGTCTCAGAAGGTGAGGTGGCGTTATGAGCTGAAGCATCGGCTCTGGTGACAGGAAGGCAAACCTTAATCAATTCCTTACTACAATCTACCAGCAATGCATGTAGCGAGTGTCAGTCTGACTGAATGAAAATCATTATAACCATTTTATGTCACCTTAACGAAGAACAGCTGAAAAGTTACCAGGTTTTCTGGTGGAAATTTCGCTCCAACTCCTCCCCGAGTTATTTATATTTTCTTTGCATGAAATGTTGGTTAAACATTCATGTTTCCACATATCATCTCCGATGTCTGCTGGACTTCGGGTTGCACCGTGTCAGCTGTTCAGGATTCCTCTCTGTGTTGTTTTGAAAGTAAAGTCTATCTATCTGTGGCAGGAAGTCGCATGTATTATTACGTAATATCCATTAAATCAGTGTGAAAAGGTCTTCAAACAATATTATAGTTTATCGCGATAATTTTTTGAGACGATTAAATCGCTCAGTAAAATCTGTTATCATAACAGGCCGAATCGCCACAGGCCTCGTTTTTTATTGAATTCACTCCTGTGTTGTTTTTTTTGTCTTCTTCAATCTAAAGATGTTTCGAATTTTTTTCCAAATTGGAGTCTTTGGTTTTTTCTTCTTTCCTTCTTGTTTGCTGTTCATATCTGGAGTCTCTAAATCCTGCTGGATGGTTTCCTCATCGATGTCGTCTTGTATGGATTCCAGATCATTTGAACATCCTGGTATTGGTTCTCTTGCTAAATCCTCCTCCGAGGAAATAAGATGACTAGAATCCATAACCGGGTCGACCCGGTTCTTTTCCTCCTCTTGTTGTGAAACTGTAGTTTCCTGATCTTCATGCTGATCTTCCTCAGTGTCTGGCTGCAGTTTATCTCTGGTTGTCTCCAATTCTTGCTTCATTTTGCTTATTTCTTCCTGGAACTGCTCTGCCTGTGTCTTCAACATATTAACATCATGAATGTAAGAACACTGCAGCTCCTTGAACAAAACTCTGAGCGTCTCCAGTTCATCCTGTGCATTTCTGTCCTTGTCCTGGAGGACCTGGATTTCTCGCCGTGTGTTTTCCTCCAGGACGGCGTTTTCCTGTCGCAGGCTGTCGATGAGCTGCTGCTTCTCAGTCGCTGATTGCAATGAGGCGTCTTTCTCTTGTTGTACTTTCTGTTTACATCTTTCCATCTCCTCCTTCAATCCAGTAATATCCATGTTATATTTAAGTTTGAGCTTGTTGTAAAATGTTTTGCTCTCATCCAATTCTTTCTTTAAAATCTTTGCGTCTTTCTTCAGGAATTTGGCGTCCTGGTTTGCTTTGCGTTGGAGGATGGCGTACTCCTTTCTTATTTCCTCCACCAGCGCCGTGTCCTCCTCTGATTTCTCCATCAGAGTTTCTTTCTGTGTCTCCAGCTTTTCAAATTGTTCAATCAATACAGTGTAGTTTAATCCAAGGATGACATTTTCTTTTCTTTCTTTGTAAAGAGCAGCTTCCTCTTTCTTTATTTTGTCTTGGTAAATCTCCGCCTGCTGCTTTAACTCGTTTATTAATTTTGATTGTTCGTTTGTTCCACGTTTGCTCTCCTCAAGTTCGGCTTGTAAACGTTTTTCATTTTCTTGCAGGAGGTCGATCTTTTGGGCCATGTCATGTATGATGTTGTCTTTCTCCACTCTGAGCTTCTCCAGGCTCTGTTCCTCATGTAGCTTTGCCTCATCACCAACGTCTGCTTCGTATTTACGGCGCAGCTCCTCATACGAAGCCTTCAGGTCATCCAGCTTGTCTTCCAGGACTTTATTTCGCTGCTTCTCATCATGCATTTCTGCCAGCAGTGCGTCCTGGATGTGGAACTGAGACACCTTTAAATCTTCGTATTTTTGTTGCAGCTCCTCTTTATCCAGGTCTTCCACACTGAAGTGAGCCTGACAAGCAATAGCAACAACTTTCAGTGTTTCAGTGTCAGTATATCTCTGGAGTCTCTTCAGCTCCTCAGTTGCTCTGTGGGCCTTGTTGAAAAATCCCACTTTGAGCTCCGTTTGTTTCTGCAGCTGGAATTTGGTTTCTTCCAGCTCCTCCTCCAGGTGGGCCAGTCTGCGGTTCTGGTGTCTTTCTGTATTTTGAGACATTTTTATTCCAGTAAAATCACTAAAGTTGTCGATTTCGAAACGAAGTGAACGATCGATTGGAAAGTGCTTTGCGGGCGTCTGAACTGGTCAGGGGTATTGCAAGCAATGACAAATATGCAGAATTGTGTTACATACGATTCTGCAGTTGATGACATCACAGACTGCATCGCCAGTGATATCACAGAATCTTTGCTGGTGCTGTGACATCATTCCACCTCCAAATATCTTCATTCTTGTTTACATTCAAAACAGGATTCTCTGGTTTTATCCCGAATATCAGGACATGAAACTCATTTCCATTTGGGTCCAGATCAAAAACCGGAACGTTCTTAAAGGGCCTGTTGGGCCAGAACGTCTGGATAAAAACTATTAAATGGTTAAAATATCAATAAATTGGTGTTTCAGCATCAATAACTGTTACTTAAAATATAATATTGAACATCTTTTCACACTAATCAGTCCATCCAGGATTGTTTTTGTGCTTCTTTGCAATCAACATAACAGATTTTGTGTGTTAATTTAGAAATATTTGTCAGGATATTTGTTTGGGATCCCCTCCATGATTCCCCTCCTAAAGCAGGAGGGGAATCCGCGCTTTCTGATTGGCTCCCGGTCACATTCAACAGGCTGCGTTCAGCTCCCAGTCTGGGCAAATCCTGGATTTAGATCGGAGCGGCCGACACAACACACAACGATCTACAGTCACACAACGATCTACAGTCACACAACGATCCACAGCAACACAACGATCCACAGCAACACACAAAGATCTACAGTGACACGCAACGATCTACAGTAACACAACGATCTACAGTAACACAACGATCTACAGTAAAACACAAAGATCTACAGCAACACACAAAGATCTACAGTAACACGCAACGATCTACAGCAACACACAACGATCTACAGCAACACACAAAGATCTACAGCAACACACAACGATCCACAGTAACACACAACGATCTACAGCAACACACAACGATCTACAGTAACACACAACGATCTACAGCAACACACAACGATCTACAGTAACACACAACGATCTACAACACAACGATCTACAGTAACACACAACGATCTACAGCAACACACAACGATCTACAGTAACACACAACGATCTACAGCAACACAACGATCTACAGCAACACAAAGATCCACAGTAACACACAAAGATCTACAGCAACACACAACGATCTACAGTAACACACAACGATCTACAGTAACACACAACGATCCACAGTAACACAACGATCCATAGTAACACACAACGATCTACAGCAACACACAACGATCCACAGCAACACAACGATCCACAGCAACACAACGATCCACAGCAACACAACGATCCACAGTAACACACAACGATCTACAGCAACACACAAGTGACAATCTCAGAACGAATAATGTTCTAAGATTGTCGTTTGGAATAAATCCTATAGTTTGAACTTTTGCATCATTCAGTCGGATTCTTCTCTATTTAAATCTAATTATTACTGAAGGCCAATATAATATACAGACTTCATAATCTGCACTCTTTTGGTTGAATGCAGCATTTATTTCCACTTTGGCTTTATGTTGTTTAGTTTTTATTCAAGTACATTTATTGTTAATGGAGACTGAGAATCTATTTTATTTTTGGTTTTGTTATTTATTTTGTGCATCAGTCCCAGTGTTCAGTGTCTTTTGAAAGTAAAGTGTTTCTATCTTTGGCAGGAAATCGCATGTATTATTACGTAATTTCCATTAAATCAATGTAAAAAGGTCTTCAAACAATATTATCGTTTATCGCAAGAATTTTTATCGCCCGGCAAAATCTGTTATCGTGACAGGCCTAGATGGACCCATCAGGAGTTTTCCCAGAATCCCCTGCTGCTCCAGACTCACGTTTGCCACCTTGGAGGCTCGGCGCAGGAAGTGCAGCGGCAGCGGGCGGCCCAGCTGGAAGCCGAGCCGCTTCAGCACCAGCTGCTCCATCTCCAGGATCTGGGCCTTGCTGAAGGCGTCATCCGTGATGTAGGCGAAGTCTCCCACCTCCGGGCAGAACATCTCCTCGTACTTACAGGCCACCAGCATGGCGGCCACGCCGGCCAGCTGCAGCTTCCTGCGGGACACCGGCTGGACCTGCGGCGGCAGCAGAGGGTCAGAGCTGGCGGCGGGAGGTTCTGGTGCCGGTGCGGCTCACCTGCAGGAAGCGGTCCAGGACGGCCACGGTGAGGTACAGCGTCTCTTGCAGCAGCTGGAAGCGAGAGTGGACCTGGATCAACCAGTCCACCAGGATCGCCCTCATGGCCGCCGTGACCTCCGACCCCTTCAGGTAGTCGGCCCGGATGGCCTGCTGCACCTGGAGACATGCCGGGGGTCAGAGGTCATGCCAAAAATGAGAAACTCCTGTATTGGATTTTCAATTTGTATATTGAACTCCCTGCGTGTCACTGGGTCAGAGGTCAAGGCCAGAGCCAGGGGCTGTCCACATTCGACAGGCTTTTGTGCATAAATGATGTATAAAACAGAGGAGCACCTACAATCTGTCTGCTTACACTTTAGAAAGCAAAAGCTGAATTCTGGGTCAAAGGTCAGAGCAGGAGGAAGGACGTTACCTCCAGACTCTGCAGGTAGGCGTAGATGTCCTTGACGTAGTGAGAGCAGAGCTGCGGCTCCGCCGCGTCCTGCTCATCCACGTCCGGCACCGGCAGCAGCGTCTCGGAGAAAGCCGGGCACAGTTCCTGCTCCGCCTCCAGGGACGGATCCTCTGGAAGAGGCGGGAGCGTCTCCGGGAACCGGGCCGCGACCTCCGGGACCCGGGCTGCGACCTCCGGGACCCGGGCCGCGACCTCCGGGACCCGGGCCGCGACCTCCGGGACCCGGGCCGCGACCTCAGGGACCCGAGCCGCGACCTCCGGGACCCGGGCCGCGACCTCCGGGACCCGGGCCGCGACCTCCGGGACCCGGGCCGCGACCTCAGGGACCCGAGCCGCGACCTCCGGGACCCGGGCCGCGACCTCAGGGACCCGGGCCGCGACCTCAGGGACCCGGGCCGCGACCTCCGGGACCCGGGCCGCGACCTCCGGGACCCGGGCCGCGACCTCAGGGACCCGGGCCGCGACCTCCGGGACCCGGGCCGCGACCTCCGGGACCCGGCTGGGTTTCTGGGAGCAGGAAAACTTGGAGGACTTGTTGGACGATCCCGTCCTCTGAAAAACAGACATTTAAACCGAAATTCCTCATTTCTACCACAATCTTAGCCAATAAAGCTGATTCTAAACGCATTAAAAACCTTCTGCACATGTTACAGGGATAAACATGAGGTTTAAAAACCAACACAGCAAACATTTAGGTCTACATCCGGGTCACCTTCAAGTCAAAAGCCAAAACATCCGCTGTGTTGTCTTTGGGGCGTTGACCCCGATGACCTCTCGAATTTAATTAGGTTACCATAACGACACAAGTCTGAGCCGGTTTGGTCCCGGATTCTGGTCCCGGAGCGTTACCTTGGTATCGGCCAGCGGTCCGGGCTGGTTGGTGATCTCTCCCAGGGCGGCTCTACGCCGAGCCGCCGCGGAGCTTTTCCCCGCCTTCAGAGGCTCCTCTGCGGCCTGCAGCGGCTGCAACGAACCGAGACAAGTTGGACAACGAGGACGGAGACACGGAGACGGACGGAGACACGTTAACTCACCGCAGCACGAAGCCCCACAGCAGACATGTCGAGATTAAAGCCTGAATATTTGAACCAGAACCGGAGAAAATCCACTGCAGCTCAAACTACAGAACACGGTTCACGCAGGACGTTCAAATAGCGCTGCGGGGAATCTGATTGGCTATGGCTTAGGCCCAGAGGCCGCTTATTGGCTGCAGCTGAGGCTAGGAGGCCGCTGATTGGCTGAGAATAGGAAGTCAAAATCAGATATGTAAACAGCAGAAATGCTTCACATTAGTAGCGAAATATCGCAGAACTTCAATATGTATATATATGCATATTACTTTGCTTCAAGTATGAAGTATTCCTCCATAAAAAGCATTTCTTAGTTATTGAGTATTACTTCTTAATTTGATTTAATTTAAAGAAACGATATAATCCGACAGGTAAAATATAAAATTACGTTTTTAATAATACAAAAATGTGAAAATATATCACAACATCATAAAGAATTGTCATGTTAAAATCTGTTTTTCACCCTCTGTGGTTTTTTAACAACCTCATGACAACAACAGATTTGGTTGATGCTTGGAGACTGCAGCATCCGGTGGACAGGGACTATTCCTTTTTCTCAAATGTACATAGATCGTATTCAAGAATAGACTATTTTCTGTTGGATGCTAAACTAATACCTAATGTGATATCCTCCAAATACCATACGCTTCTAATCTCTGATCACTCTCCAATCTCACTGACTCTCGATCTTAACCATAGGAAACAACAATATTTCTGGCGTTTCCACCAATCCCTTCTATCACAGGAGACATTCTGTAAATTCCTAGATGATAAAATTTCTGACTTTATAGATACTAACGATACAAAAGATGTTACAGACTCTACACTATGGGAAACTTTCAAAGTTGTGATTAGGGGTCATATTATTTCTTTTGAAAAGTTCCTGAAAAACAAAAAACGGAAACGCCTCTCAGAAATTGAGACTGAATTAGCACGCTTAGAATCTAATTACAAGTCCTCTTCCAATCCTTCGACTTTAGAAAACATTCTTGTCTTAAAATATGAATATAATACTATCTTGTCCAGGCGGGTGCTCGATCAGATGTTTAAAATTAAGCAGAAACACTTTGAGCTGAGTGATAAACCCCATAAACTGTTGGCTCGTCAGCTGCGGGGCTTGCAGGCCAACAGGGCAATACATAAAATTAAATCCAAGACAGGAAAAATTGTAATTGAACCAAGAAATATAAACGATTCATTTAAGGAATATTATGAGCAACTATACAGGTCTAAAGCAAAAGGAAATATCTCAAGCTGGCTTAAAGATCTGAACCTCCCAAAGATGAGTGAAGTCGCGCGAGAGGCGCTCAATGCAGACATTACTGTGGAAGAGATTGTTGATGTAATCAAATCACTTCCCAATGCCAAGGCCCCAGGACCAGATGGTTTCGGAACTGAGCTCTATAAGAGATATGCCCAGAAGATTGCTCACCTCCTCCAGAGGATGTTCGTTCACTCTCTTGATTCAGGGAAATTTCCCCCCACTATGTATGAAGCCAATATCACATTAATACATAAAGAAGGTAGGGAGGAGACAGAGCCCTCATCATATCGCCCTATCTCACTATTGAACTCCGACATTAAAATATTCGCTAAAGTACTGGCAAATAGGCTAGATAAACATGTTTCCTCTATTGTCCATCCGGACCAAACGGGCTTCATCCCTAAAAGGTTTTCATTCTTTAATATCAGGCGGTTAATGAACATTATGTATCACAAATTTGACAGTAAGTTTAAGGGAGCTGCTATTTGCCTGGATGCTGAAAAGGCGTTTGACCAACTGGAGTGGCCTTACATTTTGACTGTACTTGAGGAATTTGGGTTTGGTAGTAAATTTGTGTCGTGGATTAAAACAATGTATGCTCAACCCTCTGCCTCTGTCCTCACAAACCAGGACAAGTCAGAGCCCTTCCTCCTGCATCGAGGAACCCGTCAGGGTTGCCCCCTTAGCCCTCTACTTTTCGTGGTTGCTATGGAACCCCTCGCCATTAGTATTAGGAAACACTCCCTAATCAAACCAATTCAGCTGGGAAACATTGACCATCACATTTCATTATATGCTGATGATGTTGTTGTTTTTGTATCACAGCCTGAGAAATCAGTACCAATTCTCCTAGACCTCATTCAATCATTTGGCGAGATTTCATGTTACACTATTAACTGGCAGAAGAGTGAATTTATGCCACTAGGTGTTAGACTCACTCCTGAATTCTTAGATAACCTCTTGTTTAAGATAACTGACAAACTGAAATATCTTGGAGTTATTCTGCCTAAAGACCCTAAACAAATCTTCAAGTTGAACTTTTTAGAAAAAGTGGATAATCTTAGGAAAGATATTGATAGATGGAGAACACTCCCACTCTCAATGATGGGCCGCATCAATGCTATTAAGATGGTGTCCTTGCCTAAATTTTTATATCTTTTCCAGGGTCTGCCTATTTTCATAACGAAGGCCTTTTTTAAATCTCTGGACTCAATAATCTTGCCCTTTGTCTGGGGCTTTAAAGCTCATAGAATATCAAAAACTCACTTACACAAACCGAGAAGGATGGGGGGGTTGGGATTGCCCTGCTTCCAGCACTACTATTGGGCAGCGAATGCAAGGAGCCTGATGTATTGGCAGGAAGATGATACTCAGGAACTTCCTGCAAACTCTCCCCCTGGGTGGCTATTGAAAGATCTAGTGTTACAAATAGCTCTCTCTCGGCACTTCTTTTCTCGACGCCAACATCTCCAACAAATAATGGAATAAATAATATGGTTGTTTTAAATTGTTTGAAAATATGGAAACAAATTAAGATATACTGCAACCTACCAGAGACCTCAGTTCATGCCCCAATGTACCGTAACCATGCTTTTCCCCCATCGCTGTCGGATGTATCATTTAAAAATTGGAGACTAAAAGGCCTAATTACGCTGAAAAATTTGTATATTAACAAAAAGTTCGCCTCATTTGCAATGCTGAAGAGCTGTTTTTCTCTTCCGGATGCGGATTTTTTTAGATACCTGCAAATTAGAAATTATGTTCGAACTAACATCCCGAATTTTGTATCTCTCCCGGAAGAAAATAAGATCTGTAAAATACTGTTGTAAAATACTGGTTGTAACACCCGGAAGTGTAAATGGTAATCAGTGCACTGTATCCAGTTATCTAGATAATTGTCTCGACCTGTTCGTATCTTAATTTATTTTACTTTTGGTTATTGTATGTTTTTATTTGTACTGTTTTGTTGGTAAGAGTATATCTCTCTCACATAGTAATCTGTTAAATGTGTGTGTGAAAACTCAATAAACATATATATATATATAAAAAATCTGTTTTTCACAACAAAAAGCTTGTATATAAAGAACAGCGCTCAGAAACAAAGCTGGTGTGTAGACAGGAGGTCTCACTCAAACATAAATTGTAGGCTGATGCGTTTCTGGGTTGCCAGAAACTTCACTGCAGTTCAGTGCAGTAAAAATACTCCTATTAATACTTTCCTTTTCAAAAAGTTGCTCATGTAAATGAAGCTGGTTGCCTCCATGTGTAACAACATGCTTCTTCACAGCGTGTTAAACAGCAACTTCCTGTTTGTATCAAATATCCTCTGGAATAAGACAATTACTTTTATTTATTTTAACATTTCAATAATAAATATTTGTCACTAATTCTATGTTTCTAGATGATTCATATATTAACCGGTTAAAAGATCTTATTTGATTCACTGCTGAACCAGAACTTCAACTTTTTAAATGAAAATATAAATATTGTGTCCAAAGTCAGGCAGCTGGTGCAGATCAAAGGGTTCAAATTTAATATTTTATAAAATAAAGACGTAGACTAAACCAAGTTCTTAAAATGGGGAACTTTTAAGGTGCAACACAAAGTATAATTATTTTAGTCTACATTTGAACTTAAATTACAACAATTTAATGAACTCAGAAATAAAACAGAAAAAAAACAAACTGTACATCATCAGAACATCGTGAGCCGATTTTTAACCAGGGAAAGAGGCAGAACCTGATTTATGTTCAGAAATGTACAAAATTATTTTTTGCAATTTCAGTGAAAAACATCAAAACACAACTTTAAATAAAGTTGTATTTGGTACAACTTTATTTAAAATGTAAAGTTTCAGTTTTTAAATCTTAAACTTTGTGGTTCCCAGATGTGTCTTGAGTTGTCAGTGATCTGCATGTGGAGCAAATGACATCTGACTCAGATTCCTGGTCTGTTGGATCAATGGAAATATTTTGAGGAGTTTCTGATTGATGCTTCTGATCTGAATGAGTCTGTATTGTCTGAAATAAAGACACCACCTGTGTCTCTGACTGTTTTTATTGGAGCATCTTCTTCACAACCTGCAGCTGCGCCTTCACAGAAACACGAGTTTCTAATAAATCAGTAGAAAATACTAGCAGTAATGGATGGATGTTTGACTAAAAAAGCTCAGCTCTTCCTGTCAGATCTGTTGATGTTCCCCGGATCCTGCAGCTCCTCCGTTTGGAGCATCTTGGGATTTATCGGCAGAACCACAACAATACAAACTCGGTCCGTTTTCACAGAGACGACACCAAGACCGGAGAAAACGGACCTGGAAACGTGAAAAGCTGTTATTATCTATCTTATCCCAACAAGATGATTTTATCCCAGGAACGTTTTTCCAGAACCAACATCAGAAGCTTTTCTGACAGTAATTACTAACCTGAGCGAGTTTCCCCTCCACCTTTGAAACCTGATGTTATCTTTGTAAATATATTAATAAATGTTTCCAGAGGTCATGAAAGGTCAACCAGTCAAACCTGCTGTCAATCAACTCCACTACATTTATGCTGCTTTGGCTTCAAAGATTTCAATGAAAGTTTAAAGGTCAAAAGGTCAACCAGCTCCACCCACATCATCCAAATCTATCAAGATTGTTGTCAAACTTTTGTGCCGCTATCATTTTAAATATATTAATAAAAATGTAATCCAATTATTTCGCACCCATTTATATTAAATGCATGGAAGATGGAGGAGCTGGTTGACCTTTCATGACCTCTGGAAACATGTATTTATATGTTTAAAATGATAGTGGCAAAACCAAAAAAAACCTACGACACAAACCAGAAAAACTGTTTGGTTTTGAAAATGTGAGCTTCCCCTGGTTGACCTCTGATGACCTCTGGAGACATTAACATCTTTTATATGATAGCTACACAAACCAGCACAAACATAACATTGACACCAATTTAGTTTGATTTGAGTGATGTGGGCTGGCTGGTTGACCTTTTGACCTTTAAACCTTTATTGACATATTCAAAGCAGCACAAATGAACATTTTTGCCTCCAGTTTGGTTGAAGCTTCTCAGGTTTTCCTGACTTCAGTTTCCCCTGTTGGAGACTCGGCGTCGCAGTTTGTTTGAATCCGTTTACAGACGGATGGATGAATGAATGAATGGATGAACGAACGGCTGATAGGAATGCATGATGGAAGCCGTCACAGATGAAGTTCATGAGTTGGATCCCAGCCGAAGCGGCAGGCGCAGCTGGGTTCTGCTGATGGAGGAAACGTTTCTTCTTCCACACATTCAGACATTTGTGGAGGAGAATAAAACGGTTCGTTGATCCCGACTGAAGCTGCGTCAGATGGAAGCGGACTCAGTTCCCGTTCTGGTTCATCTGCAGATACTCGCTGTGGAGCTTCTCCTGAGCCTCAAACAGCTTCCGCAGCTTCTTGGCTTGGCCTTTGCTCAGCTCCTTTCCTTCAGCGTCATGAGTGGAAAACCCTGAGGGGAGGAAAACGGGAAAGATGCCAAGTTTTCAAAACTGAAAACTGTTCAAAAACATCTTCAAATGGACCCAAAACGTTTTGGCTTCGTTTGGGAGGAGATTGAATGTCCCACTTACCGTCTCGTCAAACCTGGAATATTTGTCTGTTTCCAGGCGAAACATCTCACACGGAGGGACCTTCATCTTGGCCAGTTTCGCCATCTGGAAGAGAGAGAGCAAAGTGATTATTGGGCGAACGAGTCGGCGAATCCAAGCGATTCAAAATGTCTGACGGACCTCCTGCTCCTGCTTCTTCCTGGCAGCTTCCTCCTTCTTCCGCTTCTTCTCCTCCTCCATCTGGGAACGAAGGAAAAGTTTCATCATCAGTTCAAACTGTTGATTGATGGAAGAACTGATTCATGCTTTCATTCTCACTCTGCTGCAGGTCTGGAACGATCTCCACCATTATTATGATAACCATCAACTGATTTAGTAATTGATTAATTGATAACTGGAGCATTAGAGGCTCAAAAAGGCAGTTTCCTGAAAAACAGTCAGGCAGAAACTAAACCAAAACTATAAACAACTTTAAAAACTTTGTCTATAAATTAACCAACACTGATGAAGGCTTTAGCTTTCGCTGGTTCTGTAAAAAGAATCTCATGTTAACCACCTTTTACATTCAATTATTAATCAGTTGATCCAAAACTGAATCACCAGATTATCCCTAATCTGATCCGATGTTCAGCCCAGCAGAAACGTTTCATTTTTAGCTGCAGATTCATTATTTCCTGCAAATGATCACTAAATCAATTATCATGGTTATTATCTGATCATTAAAAAAGGAATTTGTTAGTTTATTTGCATTTTTTAATGTATTTCCAATATTACATTAAAAAGGTGTTTTTATGATTAATCATCTAATAACATAATAATTCATTCAAACCGTCTGACTGCAGATCAATCAATCTATTTATTAAAACAAGTTACTTATTAGTTACGACCCGGTAATAACTAGTTACATTAATTTTTTCTGTACATTTAGGAGTATTTTTTACAGCGCTGTGATTCTCTCTGCTCAGCTTTCGCTTTGCCTTATTTCCAGTCTTCTGTATCTGCAGCTGTCTGGACCGAATGACTTGGTGAGACTTTGAGTTTTTGCAGTGCAGATTATCGCGCCATTCGATACACGAGACGGCGAACATGTAAAAACTTTTATTGTTTTACAAACGTATCAGAGTTGATCAGTGAGCCTCACCTTCTTCTTCTCCTCTCGCTCCCTCAGTAACGTCTCCTTGTCCACCAGCTTCACCACGGTGGGCTGACCTGAAACACATTCTCAGTTTGACCCGAGCCGCTGCGGACTTCCTGTTGGACCCGTTTTTAAAAAGCTGCGTCACCTTCGTGGTCCTCCAGGCGGACGCCCAGCTCCGGCAGCGTGTCGTCCCGGACGGCGTCGCAGAGCCGCAGCAGCGCCGTCACTGGACGGGTCGGGAGAACAGAGTCAGTTCTGGAAGCCCGGACGGGATCCGGAACGTCGGGTTTCGGCCTCACCTTTCTGCTCCCGGGCGATTTTCCGGACGTCCTCTCTGAAGTCGGACAGAACCGCCAGGTAGGGCATCACCGTGCTCTCCAGCTGTAAAGATCGGACCAGAACCGGGTCACTGCACAGGTTTTTCCCAGCTGGGTTCTCCCAACAGATCAGCCGTTCACTCACATCCACAGCTTGTCCTCCGACTGGGAAACCGATGGGATCGGATCCGTCGATGGCTCCGAATATCTGGAGCAGAGCCAGAAGATTGTTGATGCACAAACAGCTTTTAAATCACAAATTAAATGAAGAATTTAAAAAAAAATTTAGTTATTTAAATGGATAATTTTAGTATAATTTATTTATTAGGTAAATTAATTTGAGTTTCTTTTTTAATCCCTTTTTTATTTCTGAAATATTAAGGTTTTAATTAATTACATTAATTAATGTAAACAGATGATTTTAATGGTTTTATTAATGTGAGTAATCAATTTAATAAAATAATTCAACCAATTACTTGACTTAATCCAATTAAATTACATAATTAATTTGTCACTTTATTTCTTAGAAACGAGCTCATTGAACGTCCTTCCTGATTGGTTGACTCCCCGTCTTCCTCCTCCATCATCATCATCACCTTCATCATGGCGGTGAGGTAGGAGGCGATGCTCTCCAGCAGCAGGCGGTTGGGCCTCAGCTTGGCGCTCTTCCTGCTGGCGATGTAGCTGTTGCTGAGGCCGACCAGAAGCCTCATCTCCTCCATGGCGCTGCGAGTGTCCATGTTGTCACACAGCGCCAGGTGAACAGCCCACTTCCTGTCGTAGAAACTGGAACACACACAGGTGCGCTGTTGGTGTGTGTGGAGGCTGAAGCTGCTTCCTGTCCTCTGATGTCTCACCTGCTGTTAAGCTCCGCCTCCTCCGCCTCCCACTTCTCGTAGCGTCCGGTCAGGTCGCTCGGCGCCCGCAGGATGTCTTTGACGTTCAGGAAGAACTCCTGCAGGCGGGAAGAGAACCGGCAGCTTTAGACCCGAGCGAGGCGGCGGGGAGTCGCCCGAGGCGGCGGCGGCACCTACGTTCATGAACTTCTCGTACTGGACGGCCGACTCCATGGTGTTGGCCGAGTAATCCAGCGTGTCTTTCCAGGAATGCATGAGGAAGGCCAGGCGCAGCTGGCGCGCTGCGGGAGGAACGGCTCACGTCAGCAGGGGGCGCCTGCAGGCCGACGCTCGCCCAACAACGCAGGCACACTCACCTGTGTTCTTCGCCAGGGCGTCCTTTATGGTGATGAAGTTTTTCAGAGACTTGGACATCTTGCAGCCGGCGATGGTCAGGTGGCCGGTGTGCAGGAAGTAACGGACCCAACAGTCGTTCTGGAAGAACGCCTGAAGAAAAAACAGCTGGGCTCAAACAGAACCGTCAAACAGAACCGCCAAACAGACCAACCGAGCCAAACAGAACCGCCAAACAGAACCGCCATGATGAGAGATCAGATTAATCTGAATGATTGTCTCATGGCGGCGTATTTGGCCCACTGTAGATAGAAAACAATCAGAAATCAATTCTGACAAAAATTTCAAAAACATTTTCTGGAAGACAATGAAATTTCTGAGTTTCAAAAGTAAAAACAAATTCACTGTTGATGATTTTATGAGTTGAAAAAGTTGAAAATGTTTAACTTTTCAAAATTTCCATGTTTTTTACCTGAAAATATCCAAGATTAATCTCAAAATTTCTGAGTTGTTTTGGCAGAAATTGAGTTCTGTGAAAATTCATTCTAGTAATTAAAGAAATAAATTGTAGCCTGACATATTTTGCAGCTGTAAAACATGCTTTAAGACAAGATGGCCGCCCTGACGTCGCTCTCAATTATGGAAATACAATGAGCACAAAAATGTTAAAAAAGTAAATTTTCCAAAATTTAAATCTTCAGAAATAAAAATTTGATTAATTGATAAAATTGATTTATCGTCCCAACCCCACCAACAGAGTTGGTGTCAGGTTTGGCTGTTTGGAAGCAAAACATAAGCAAGAGAGTGACAGGAAGTGACAGGAAGTGACCTCGGACTGGGCCAGCTCGTTGTCATGATGGGGGAAGCGCAGGTCGAAGCCTCCTCCGTGGATGTCCATGGACTCTCCCAGGATGGAGCCGGCCATGGCTGAACACTCGATGTGCCACCCGGGCCGACCCTGCCGCCGCCGCCGCCACAGGAGGACACAGACTCTCAGTTATTAAAGCGTGGAACATGAGAATCAGGAGGAAAATGGCGGCAGCCGCTCACCTTCCCCCATGGAGAGTCCCAGGACGGCTCGCCGGGCTTCGAGGCTTTCCACAGAGCGAAGTCGTTCTGGGATTTCTTCTCACTCAGTCTGTCTGCTGAGATGCTCAGATCACCTGCAGAGAAGATCGGGACGAAAATGAGGTTCGACGCCTCCTGGTGTTAGCTCCAGGTAAGACGCCTCCTGGTGTTAGCTCCAGGTAAGACGCCTCCTGGTGTTAGCTCCAGGTAAGACGCCTCCTGCCGTACCTTCTCCTTCCTGCAGTGCCTTCTGGTCTCCCACAGCCTCTGGGACCAGCTTGGCGTACGAATGTTGTGGACTGGAATCAAACCTCTGGGTATCGAAGTAGACGGACCCGTTGGACTCGTACCTGCAGACATCCCAGAACCAAACGGATCAGAGGCAGCGGCTGCTGGAGAACCCTTCAGATGGTACTGTCCTCACCCGTAACCATTGGAGACGATTTTCCTCACGAACTCCACGATCTCCGAGACGTACTCACTGACTCGGGTCAGAACGTCGGCAGGCAGAACCTGGGGGGCGTGGAGAGAGAGATGAAGCTCTCGCTCAGCTGATCGGGCGGAGGGGGCGGAGCCTGCAGCTTACGTTCAGGGCCTCCATGTCTCTGTGGAACTCCCCTCCCAGAACTTCGGCAGGACGGAGAAGATGGAGTTCTCTGTGACTTCACTTCCAAACTGCCTGTCCAGCCAGTCGGACAGCAAGTCCTTCGAGTTCTCCAGCAAAACCTGGGAAAATAATTAACACCAAACTCTGTTACAGAGGAACTGGAACAGCAGCAGGATGAGGAGTTCTGCAGCGTTTCGGTCCGCCTGACCTCAGCCAGAGGCTGCAGCACGTCAGCTGCTGCGTTGCTCTCCGTCGCCCCCTGCAGGGGCAGCAGAGCGGCGGCAACGGCGGCATCCAGACGCTCCAACATCTGCTTCTTATCCGGGTCCGTGGTGGAGGCCAGCTGCTCCCGGAACAGCTGCAGGAAGATGGAGGAGGAAACTGATTGCGACCGGACCGGACCGGACCGGACCGGACCGCCATGTCGTTGCTGATCCGATCTCGACCGGCGCATCGGATCCGATCTCTGACTCACCACTCGTGCGTTCAGGACATCCTGCAGGATCTGAGCCGCCTGCGGCCGCTTCTCCCTGTACCGCTCCAGGAGGAAGTTCTGCCGGGCCCGTTTGATGATCTGAACCAGGAGGAGAACCAGATGCCTGGATTATCTGACTGCTACATTTTGTTTGTTAGACACCCGAAAATCAAAACTGCATGAAGCTCATAATTCTGCATTGTTAAAAATAATTGGTTGTTGAAAATCCAGAACATTTCCAGAAACTTTCAAAGATATAATTTGCTGCAGAAACAACTCATTTAATTTGGCTTATTGAGCTGCAACAGTGCAGAACATCACCACGTTTTTACACATTGTTTATTGTTTTTCACTTTGCTGTTAAGAAAAAATGACTGATGAGACGTTCCAGTTTACCTGCAGCATGTAGGACCGTTTCAAACCTTCAGAACCTTCAGAACCTTCCAGAACCGCTGGATTCTCACCTTGTCGTCGATGTCTGTGATGTTCATGCAGTAGAGGACGTCATACTTAAAGTAATCCCTCAGGATCCGCCGCAGGATGTCAAAGGAGATGTAGGACCTGCAACAGAGGCGGAGCGGCTGGTCAGGACGGAGAGGTTCTGGCCTGGTTCTGGGTTTCTGGTTCTGACCCGGTTACCTGGCATGTCCCATGTGTGAGGCGTCATAAACGGTGGGGCCGCAGCAGTACCATGTCACCTTGTTGCCCTTCTGGGGAACAAACGGCTCCTGGAACAACGAGACGGCGATTAAACAGAACCGGCTGAGGCTGCGGTGTACTGCAGGGCTCAGCGATCGGACCAGCCTGGTTTCTGCTCTATATGAGGTTTTCTACAGTAAAACTTCACAGCTTTGCAGGTGAGTTTTAGATTTATTGACCTTTAGCAGCAGACAGACTAATTCAAGTGTTGCTGTGTTAAACAGTTTGGCACCCTGAGCTCCCCCCCAGCGCCGCCTCTGCTCCTTATTGTTTAGTTTCTAACATGTGAATTGGTCTATAGATCATATTCTGCCTGATCAGGTGAACATGCAGGTGTTTTAGCACCTTAAAGTGCAGCAGCAGCTGCTGGGTTCTGCAGCAGCTGCTGGGTTCTGCAGCAGCTGCTGGGTTCTGCAGCAGCTGGGTTCTGCAGCAGCTGCTGGGTTCTGCAGCAGCTGCTGGGTTCTGCAGCAGCTGCTGGGTTCTGCAGCCCAGAGTTGCCGGTTCTACGCCGTACCTTGGTTCTGGTCAGGCTGTTGTAGAGCCGCAGCTGAGGAACTTCTGTTCCCGCCGGTGGCGACCATGGAGGCTGGACCCGTTTCCCCTTCACTGGAATGAAACCAGAAACTGGTGACATTCACACCAAGGAGACAAACATGACAAAACTTCAGCTTGTTTTTACTCAAGTGAAAATAAAATCTCACCGTCCAGAAATGACTGAAGAGCAAAAAAGTGACTTGAGTTCTGAATAACTGATCAAAACATCATTTAATATATAAATATGGGCATAATTAGAGACCGAAATATAAAGTTATATGGAAATGTTGCATTTTAAAGACCAAAAGGAAAATAATTCAGATGAATGTCATAAATATAAATAAATTTCTTTGAATATGAAATTTAACAAAAACTAACAAGAGCAGAAATACATCATGATAAAATTACTAATGCAGAAGAAATTTACTTGTAGCAAAATCCTCCTAAATGTCCTTTTTTTTCTTTAAGTTACTCAAATATAACTCAGGAATATAAATCTGGTTTCTCGTGTTAAAAAGCAGAAAATATTCTAAAGATTATAAAAAAGGTTGATTCCTGTTTCATCCAAATATTTAACTTCAAAAAAGATTTTATTGTTTCAGTTTAAAGACATTTAGATGAAATATCTGCAAAACGGGAAGATGAAAGTTTTGACAGCAAAATTAAAACTTTCAGGAAGATTCAGAAAGTTTTGGAAAAATAAATAGATTTTTATTGAATAGATTATTGGTGACAATCTGTTCAATCTAATTCTACACCTTGAATTTCTAAATGCACTTTCTGAACCATTTTGAAGGTTTGTTCTAGTTTATTTATCAGTTTCTTTGTTATTATTTTATATTGGCTGTTATTCTCCAAACTGCCTGAAAAGATTAAAGTTGTTTCGATACATTTACCAAACTGGTGGAGCTGTTGGTGTGTTTCAGTGAGCTGGTGCAGAGATGCAGGGACAGGAACCACTGGGTAACGGTGCCATGGTGATTTTTACATTTTCTGATTGGCTATGCCTTGAATTGTTTCTTAATACAAATTATTCTATCATTCATAGAGACATTCTACTGATGCATTAAAGATTTATTTATTTTTAGAGATTTTCACAGCAGCTGCTGAAGCTTTGTAAACAGAAAAAGCAGAAAAAGCTGAAAGAAAAGTTTCCGGAAAGGACGGATGATCTGGTAGAACAACATGCAGTGAGAGGACAAACAGAGGCAGCAGCTGTGATGTTTCTGGGGCTGCAGGTGTTCCTGACCCTGAGCTGTTTGAGCAGCGATAAGCCGCTGCGCCGCAGAGCGCCACCCACAGGCCAAAGCTCTAGCTGAAACACTCCAGAGGAACTGTGGGTTCATGGTTCTCTGAAGAAACCTGCTTCACGTCAACTGTCTACTCACTGCTGCCGTCTGCACTCAGGTCCTGCTGCAGGGCGGAAATGTGTCTGTACCAGCGCAGAGCGTGGACGTGCTGCGGGGCGGGGGGGCGGGGGAGGAGCCTAAAGGCTCTCAGGTCGGCCTGGGAGGGGCCGAAGCCCGCCAGGTAGCTGCGTGAGCTCAGGTAGTCGTTGAGGGCCGCCATCAGCGCGGCCTCCTCGTTAATCTGCAGCAAGGAGCCAAACTCAAAGGCTGCAGAAACAAGAGGGCAGACGTTAGCAGCCGAGCAGCTGCCACTGTCCTCATCCTCTGGAGAGAAAAAAATCAGAGCAAAACCTCTGATCAAATCCTCATTTCCTCACAGAAAACCATCCAGCAAGCAGCTAAAGTCATCCTGATCAATGCTTTTCAGGACTTTAGAGAGATTTACTGCAGAAAATGTAGAAAATACGGGGCAAATCATCTTCATGAGGGAACGACATTCGTCTGGCGATATTTTCCATAAAAGAGGAGAATTAAAACCCTGAAATATGACCTGAGTGGAAACCGGTTTAAGACCTGGGTTTAACTACTGCAAACCATCTGCTGATTCCCAAACATAACCAGGATCAAATAAAGGAGCTAATCAGAAAACTCACAAAACAAAAAGATGATGCATTCACAAAGAAAACAGGAAAGAGAAATTCAAGACAGGAAAAGGAGCAGATGAGGATTCAACACCAGAACAAAATGAAAGAGAAACCATGCATGAAGATGAAGGATGAAAATGGGGAAAAAATATTTCACATCATGCAGATTGCAGAATATAATATATTTAAAGGATGAAACAAACCTTTTGATATATATAATATGACATACAGGGTATGTTTTATTAATTGATCTCATGATTAATGTCAGGTAAATTAAAAAGGAAAGCTGTGAACATAATAAATAAAAACATATTCATATGCATGAGCTTCAGTTTAAATGCCCAATTCATTTAAATGATTTCTGTCAGAATAACATGATAGATTTTGGTTTTAAGAAACACTTTATTTAGTTTAATAATTATGCCGAACTGAACATATTCAGATATTGCTAAATTATATTCCTTTATTCATTTCTTTGTTTTACAAAACATAAACACTGAAATAAAAAGTCTTGAATGATCGTTTCTTAAACAGAGTTCCGCTGATTTAGCCGAGCCGCTCGCTAACAGAGCTAACAGAGGCTAATTTAGCCTGACAGCCCCTGAAACATTAAACCGGCCTGCCTCTGCTTCCTACCGGCCTCGTGTCTGAGGAAACAGCGGTGATAATAACAGGTAATAGGCGGTAAAAACTGTACCTGTCTCCGGTGAGCTCGACATGGCCACAGGTCTCAATGAGATGCTGATGCAACAATAACCGGACCGGAAGCAGAAACAGGAATTAATGTGTCAGAACACCGGCAGCGGGGGACACTAATGACTGTCGGACTCACCAACACATGTGTCGCAACAGGTGTTTTTCAGGATAAAATATTTTTTAGTAATTTTTAAAAAGTTCAGTAATTTTATTCAAACAGTGCAACATAATTAATGAATTGGCAAATTAAAGACAGTGACGCATTTCATATGTCTATTTCTGATTATTCTGGCTAACAGATAATAGAAAATCATATATAATCGTATTTTATTTTATTATACGTATCACAACATGCAATATATGTACAGTTGTTCCACTTTATATGAGAATTTTTGCATTTTGGATGCTTTCCAATGTTTGATTTCTCCTTCTTGCAGAGATCTTTAATTAAAAAAAAACCTCAAAGGCTGTAAAGTGAGTATTTTGGTTTTTGGAACTAGTCCATCATCTAGGTTCAGCTTTTTTTAAAATTATTTTTAATACCGGATGCCAGTTTATCTTTCCACCTTTACCTTCCACTCAGCTTTTTAGTATGTCTACATGCAGGCCTGAGTCACTATCACCACAATTCTGCCATGTCACGTATAAAACATGCTGAGTTTCTGTGTCAAAAATAACTTTTAATTGTCTTATGTTGTATTTAGATTTTTTTTAAATGCTAGTTTTGTGTTTTCATCGATGAGAACTGCTTGAAGTGAAAAATTACTGAGGGAATCTGTTTAAAATGAAATTTTGAACCCATGTGCGCAGAAAACACGGAAACTCCACAAGGACGAAGCGGTCAGAAAAAGAAGCGGTATCGGACTGCATCCGCCAGAGGGCAGCACAGCCACGTCTTGAAGGGGAAGAAGAAGACTGAAAAGACGCGGAAGTTTGTTTGTTTTTGTAAAATCTGATGTGAAAGTGCAGAAAACTGAGGTTGAATGTGAACGGTCGGCTGAAAAGGGAATTATTGTTTTAGTTTGAGTTGAAATGTCGAACTTTAAGGAATCAATCGATGCTTTAAGTCGCGTTTATGAGCGATATACGGAGTTTGTTCGGAAGAATCCTGCAGCCACCGCTCAGCTGGAGAACACGGTCCGAACCTTGTCCTACCTGATCGCAGGTGAGTCCAGATCCATGAAGCATCCGCACCCCGAACATCCAGCTGCATGAAGCACCCGCAGCTCCATGAAGCACCCGCAGCTCCATGAACATCACACAGTAGCAAAGGACTGTACAGAGGAATGAAAATTATAAATGGTTTCTCATTTGTAAATGGTCTTTGTTTTGATGCCGCTGAATATTAATTATCAGTGGCAGATTTATTATAATGATAATGAGATTATTTCACCGTCCATCATCTCTGACATGGGGATATTTAGTTGACATCCATAAAGAAGATTTAACAAAAATAATTTTTTAAATAAAGCAACAACTTTGTAAAGTTGAACTAATAAAAGCATTAAACCATCATTAAGATGCTTATTTAAATTTAGAGGACGCATTTGCTGGTGAGCAGGAAGAAGATTCCCAAAAAAGGGCAAAATGAGTTTTGAGGAACTTTGCAGACTCCAAGCAAACTGCTGAACATCACCTGAATGCACCATCACTAATGTGAAGCATGGTGGTGACAGCATCATGTGGGAAGCTGGACGGCTCTAAACCAGAACAATCCTGTAAGAAAACCCACAGAACAACCAAAACCGGGGTCAAGGTTCAGCTTCCAGCAGGACTAGCAGCCTGAGGTATTATGGGATGTCTCGGATCAAAGCGGAGTCTCATCACGGCCAGAGAAAACCGGAAGAATTCAGGCTGAGGAGGGAACGGACATGTTGGTTCAGGACAATCGTCGGTTCTTCTCCGTCTCTCGGCTCCGTGGGAAAAAGTTTCATGTCTGCAGGAAGTAAAATGTTGCTGCTTTCATTTCAGGGCGCTTCGCTGACTCTCATGAGATTTCTGAGCTTGGTGAGTAAAGTTGTGCTGCAGCCGTCTCTGACACACCAACACCTCAGGGGACCGCTCTGACCTCTGACCTCAAACGGGCACTTCATTCATTTCTTCTGAGTGGAATCACATGTATCCGCCGCTGCTTGTTTTCCACAAGCATTTTCCAAATTTGCTCCTTTAAACTGGATTTTAATTTGTGGAAAACAAATTGAACCTGAAGAAGATGATTCAAATGTTATTTTTCTTCTTCTTTGAATTCTGAACCAATCATAAACCTCGTTTACGTCAGACTCAGATTTCTGTAAGATGAATTCGCCCCTGATTGGTCGGACAGTTTTTTCTCTACAATCTTTGCTTCCTGTCGTATTTTCAGTCTATTCTGCCTCCAACCTGCTGGTCCTGTTCAACGACAGCATCCTGCGGAAAGGCCTGCGATGCGCCTTCTCGGCGGTGAGCTTGGCTGTAATTCATCTTCCTGCAGAGTTTCATCACTTCCTGACATTCAGGCCCATTAAGATGCAACTTCTGCTGCTGCCTGTCCAGCCTCTCTCCCAGCAGAGACTCCTCACCTGGCTGTCGGTCCTGGAGTACGTGGAGGTTTTCCTGGAGATGGGAGCCGGGAAGCTGTGGGGGGAGGCGGGCCGCTGGCTGGTCATCACACTCATTCAGATTTTCAAGTAAAACTTCTTTATTTCCCTATCAGCATTAAAACTATGAAAATGTTGAAAAGATTCCTGTAAATTTTACTGTAATCAGGAGGCAGGAAGTTTATAAAGATGACGAAAAATTGGTATTTTTAATTAAAAAATAAAACTATAGTAAAAATTCTAAATGAAAATAAAAACAGAATCTGTTAATGAAATGACATTACGGAGCCTGAGGGGCCGATGATGATCTATTATGTAAACAGTCACTAATGTCAATTTAAAATTTCAAATATATACAACTTTAAACTGTTTATTATTATTATCTTTTAGTGCAAAAACCTGAAAATCAGTTTATTCACTGTGTTTTTATGTCTAACAGCTTTTTAAATCATTCAGACCAAAACAAAAGAGACTCAGTAGATAATTTTATTAACTGAGAAAAAGTCCAAATAGTTTGGATGTTTTTTTTTCTTTCCTACCAAAAGTTTCTGTTTTTATCGTATGTTTGTGGTTCATTTTGATCCTAGAGAAAAAGACATAAAACTTCAGAAATTAGAAAATAACATTCATGGAAAAACCTCACATGACTTCATATAACAGCAGAAAGTAGAAAAAAGATTCACCGTTGATCCATTACTGAGACGAAACGCAGAAGAAAACAGAATCGTTCATTCATGAGGCCTCCGCAGGAAACAAGCTTTTCCCTATAAAAACAAATCTAATAAATAATAAAATGGTACTAAAAAAAAGAAAATAAAATTGCCATTTTTGCATAAAACTTTGTAAAATAATAAACAAATTGAAATTAATTTAATAAAAATAAGTTGGGCTTTTTAAAATAAAAAAATACAATAAGTAAAACAAAATAATAAAATTATTTTTTTATACAAGAAAATCAAATAGTAATAAATAAGTAAAAGATCATTTGCATTTTTTAAAATATAAAATAATGAAAATAAATAAAGATAATGGGCATTTTCTATATAAAAATAAAATACTAATAAATAAATAAAACTTAATAAAGAATGTTGTCATGTTGCTCTTAAAGCTGCAGTACTTCTGTTCCAGAGCTGCTTTTCGTCTCGTTCTTCTCCTGCTGTACAAATCCGGCCTGCAGACTTCACCTCCCATAATCCCCCTGGACAGAGGGTCCGAATACGTCTCTGAAGGTCAGATTCATTTACATTTTTATAACTGCTTATTTAAAACCAGAAAAGATTCTGTGGTTCTGTGAGTTTTTATCCTTTGTCGTTTTGTAATCATTTTGAAATGAGCAGGACTGAGAGCACAGCCCAGAGGGACTCCTGCAGAGTAAATGTTGTCTGAACCAGGTGTTTTCCTCCACAGACGACCTCAACGACCAGGATGATGCCTGCTTTGTGGGTCAAAGGTCAGGCCGTGTGATCAGACCTCTGGGCAGCGGTGAGAAACTTTTAACCAATAAAATCCAATAAAAACGCCGTAAAGATAAAAATGATCCCCATGTTGGGATCTTTAGGTTTCCTGTTTTCCGGCGTCTTCTCTGTGATTTTTTTTATTTCTGCCACTTTGTTTAGTTGTTTTTCATCCCATAATAGTTCAGTACAACCTTAGCTGTTGCTTCTGTAACTACAGAATAAGATGAAAAGTAATCTGGAAAAGTTTCCTGGTTGTCATATTATTATTAACCAAATAAATTTTAATTATTAACCAAACTCCCCAGAAAAGGAGGGAATCACCATGGAAACCAGCAGTGTGTCTTTCTCATAATTTCGGGTTCAGGTTTAAATGTGTCACAACAGGAATCAGCCGTTTCAGACTAAAGGAAAGTTTCAGCACAGATTTCAGTGACGTGTGAAATGTGCCGTGTTGTAGCTCCGCCCCTGCAGAGCCGGCTGTGGGGCGCGGCGGCGAGGAAGAGGAGGAGCAGCCTGAAGGAGAGCCGCCCGCCGACACAGCTCAGCTTCCAGGAGACGCTGGCCGAGTCGGTTTACATCAGCCGGCCGCTGGTTCACCGTATCCTTCCACCGACTGAAAATAGATCCCGTTTGAGGCTGCACCGCTCCACTGCACCACTAGAGGGAGCTGAACGGTTCAGCTGGTTCCAGCTGAAGTTTATGTGAATCAGTTATGGAGAAGGATCCTCCATGTCTGTCATCCTTCCACCAGATTATACCACCTGAATTATTATTATCATTCAGTCAGAAGTAGCTGCTGTTTTCCTTGAGTTTTCCGGATGACAGTTCTGTGTCTCGGAGTTTGTGGGAAGCGGTCGTGGAAGCCGTGGCTCGTCTCTGCCGCCCTGGAGCTTTCCAGGTAAACAAACTGCTCCAATAACTTCCTCCTGGCTGACGCTAGTCTAGAGGATAGTCCTGGATGCTGCTGTTTATTTAATGTTTCTCTTAATTCATATTTTTAGGCTTTTTGTTCTTATTTCTTCATGTGGATTTGATCAAATCTTTCAGAAAACAGGATTTCATCTTCAATAAGGCGAAAAACAGAAAAATTAAATGAGATAATTGTTTTTTTTTTTTTTTTGTTTAAATATTTTTATCGGTAATCAAAGCTCAAACTGATTTATCCTGAGATAAATCCTCAGCTCTGCATCAGCTGAGGCCATAAAGTTTGAAGACAAAAATTAAATGAACAGGAATCTGGGTTAAAGCAATTTGCAACTAAACTGAACAAAGGACTGGAAAAAATACAGTAAAAAAATTCCAAACTACTTTTCATAACATTTTTTTAAACATACATTTTGGGCCTGATTTAGTTCCGTAGCAGTGAGTTTGCCTCCCTGCAGGATGGCAGAGTGACTCACCCTCCTGTGGTTTCTGCAGCTTCGCCGTCCTCAGCGACGCCAAGCTGGAGAACCGATGGGAGAAAGCCGAGATGAGGAGGCGGGCCTTCCTGTTGTGCTACTACCTGCTGCGCTCGCCATTCTACGACAAGTTCTCCGAGTGAGTCAAACGTCCAGGCGAGCTGTGGACCCGACTAGATTAGTGAAAATCAACACTGCAGTTAAAAAAAGTGCTGAGATGCAAAGAAAATCCACAATTCAGTTTATCATAAAATAATTTTTCCTCAGTGAAGTGAAAATCTGGTTGGTTTGTCTGCAGGGAGAAGATCGTTTTCCTGCTCAGACTTCTGGCGGATCACGTTCCGGGAATCGGACTCGTTGCGCGTAAGTACCGCAGTCGGGTCACGAAGACACTTCAGCGTTTTCCATCGAAGTGACTAAAAGTGGGAGGACGAGGGTCAGACTGAGGATGTTTGGTTGAAATGACAAAAGTCATAAAATTAGAAGAATAAAGACTCAATAGTCAGAAGGAAGTTTAAATTGACTCTTCAAACTGGTTTTGATGAGTGAAGCTTGTCGGGTCATTGGATCGTTTCAGTTCTGCTGCTAAAGGATGAATCATGTGGTTAAACTTTCGCCAAACATTCTTTTTATTATTCTTTGCACTGGGGATAAAATGACTACTTTCTACCAATATTACAACTTTAATCTGGTAACATTATGAGTTTATTCTCATATTACAAACTTTCGTCTTTGTCCTGTAAGTTTATTCTCGTATTTGTTGGCTGAGCATGTTGGACGGGATGCTGTGGTGACACCAGATGGATCCTGGTTTCTGCTCTTTGGGTCGTTTTGCTGCAGACGTCTGAACTGGTCTCTGCGTGTTTCAGGCCCTCTGATGGAATACCTCCCCACCTGGCAGAAGATCTACTTCTACAACTGGGGATAAACGTCCGTGGATCCGACTGGAAGCTG
>NW_026562512.1:575000-594392 GCF_027474105.1 Poeciliopsis prolifica
AGCATGTTTTCATCACAGAAACAAACATTTAGCTGTAGATGCGTCTTTAATTCGGTTAATTGTGTGACAGCGGCAGTAAAAGGTCAGCTCAGGTCGTCTCCGCGCTGCACCGCCGCGCTTCTCCTCTGTCTCCTGCAGCTTCATGGGAACCAGCAAGACGAGGAGGAGGAATTTAAACTGAACCAATCAGCTGTCAGAGCAGGGATTGTTTGTGTCAATAAAGCGTCTGTCAGTCACAGGTTCATGTCAAAATGCTCCTTTTGAAAAGCTTCAAGCATAAAACCGATTATTACCCACACAAAGGCCAGAGGCACAAAGCCGCTTCTAACACACAAAGCAGCCGGATTAAGATGTTCTGGTCGGGAAGAAACAAACATCGGGCCACACGGCAGCATGGAGGCTGTGGAACGCCATGCAGCAAACCTTCACCTGCAGCCGGCGGGCCGCTCTGCAGGGACAAACGCATGGAGTCCTCTACCGTCCAAGATGGTCCAACATCCATAGTTACAGCACAGACAGAGGAGACTCAGCAAACAGGAACATCTGAGCTCAGATAAAAGCTCCAACCTGGCTCTTGATTCTGAAACATTTCGCTAAATGTTTTAGAGCTGAACTGATGAATCGATTATTTAAATAATCATCAACTAACTTAGAGTTTTATCCACTCATTACCTGGAGTACACAGATTCTAAAAGAACAACACAGAGCAAAGCCAAAACTACAAAATATATCAACATTTTCACCTAAGATAAAAAAAAACAACCTTTTCATAGTCAGGATTTTTAGATAGAGATGCAACAAATGATCAAACGTTCACCGAAGGAATGCAGTTTATAAAATGCTTATTTAAAAGAAAAAAAAGAATTACTTGCTTGTTTGCATCTATTAATGTAAAATGGAGGCTGTGAAACAGTTTTAAGTGAGTGACTGCCAGAACCTTTTAGTAAAACTGATCTTTGATCTCTTTCAGTTTCATCTTGTTTAGAAAAAGGTTTAATAAAAACAATGAGGCTGTCTGACAGTTCCCTGAGGTTTTTCCTTCTCACATGTCCAGGCCTGAACATTTCCTAAGAAATATTATTTTTACTCTGATTTATGAATTATTTCATCCTAAACTCAAAAGATGAACCAGTCGTGTGTCGACTTAGGAAAGTATCTGGTTTTCTGTAGGATCTTCTGGTCACAGAGTTTTTCTCAAACATAAAATCGTATTTTAACATCCCAGAGTTTTTATCTGAAACTTTCTGGCTCAGAAACTGGGAGAAGCTCTGAACTTCAGAAGCTTTAAATCAGATGATTTACTCACCAATGGCGGCTTTGGGCGACGTGCTGAGACCGTCGATGCTCGGCCCGTCCTCTGGTTCTGTCACAGGACGGATTAAACACGACTGAGACGAGCAGAAACACTCACTGCATCGATAATATTCAGTCATAAACATAACAGGAGAAGACACAGGAATCCAACTGTCTACAGCGACATAAAGAGGTCCAGTCAAAGTAACGACTCCATGTGTAACTGCATATATGAAGAAGAAAAATTGTTCACAGATGGATCAACATCTGTTTGCTTTGACTTGATTCCAATATTTTTGTATATTATTGTCATCTAACAAAGAGGTGAACATGTTTGTTGGCATGCAGAATGTTCACATCAAATATGTTCACATCAAATATGTTCACATCAAATATGTTCACATCAAATATGTTCACATCAAATATGTTCACATCCAATATGTTCACATCAAATATGTTCACATCAAATATGTAAACCTATTGGAGGAAAATGACGCTGTAGGGCAGAAACAGTTCAGGTCTACTGAAATAATCATGAACTGATTTAGTGATCAATTAATTCTTAACTGGAGACTCAAGAAGACCATTTGCTGAATAAATCATATTCAGAGCTGCAATGAAGCCAAAACTGCACAAAATGCAAACATTTTGCATTAAAGATTAAAAACCTTTTTGGCTGAAAAACTCCAGTTTTAGGTTCAGATTGCTGTTATTACATGTTAGGAAACAAAATGTTTGTTTTACTATTTAAGAGAAATTTGGGGTTTTTGCATCTTGTAACACTTTTCTAATTTTCTGTCATTAATGCTTAAATTAAAAATCTGCAGAATTTGCAACGTTTTTCCCCAAAAATTTGTCCAAATGATCAAAAAACTACAACTGCAGTTAGTTTTAGGGTTATTACACAAACAAACAAACAAACAAACACAAAAACAAACAAACAACTCTTGTTTTGAGTCAAACAAGATGAATTTTAACTCATCTGAGCTGAAAAATTCATGAAATCTGAGGAGAAGCTCCTGCTTGTGTTTCCATTAATGTGAAACTAAAGGTTTGAGTGTTTGTAAAAAGCTTAGTGCTCCTTGTCTTTCTGATATTCCTGCTTCATCTCCGGTAATCCGGTTAAATCCTGGGATTAAACACACAGGACACATGAAGTTCTGCATCACCAGCAGGAACCGTCGAGGTGAAAACTCAGACTGCTGTGCTTCACTTACGGCCGTCATCCTGGGCTTTCGGCGCCGGGTCGGTCAGCTGGGGGCAAACAGCGGCTCCGTTCTGCTCTGCAGGGGGCGCTATGCTCCACTCATCAGAAAACTGAACAGAGAGAAGAAAAGAAAGGCTGCTGATGAATAAAGAGATGCACAGGTGATGATTCAGTTCCAACCCGGCTGACAGGTGACGGATGTTGTTCTCTGAAGCTTTAACCAGAACAATCAGTGCCACCCCCTGCTGGGCTGTTATGACCTGCAGGCTGCGATGTTGGGCTCAGCTGGATGGACTCTGACCCAAACAGCTGATTCTCAGATAGTCAGGCTGATTGGAGAGCTGGCAACTTTAACTACAACCTGACATCTCATTTTCTCAAGAATAATTAGTTTGTATAGATTCTCGTAATTCTGCCATTGTGGAAATTTATGTAAATTCAACAAATCACTGCAAAAATTGAGCTTTTTAAGTTCTTTAAAACAGAAAAATATTTCTGGGGTCCAGTCTGCTTCTAATCTTTTTTTCTATATCTAGATTTCATAATATAAAGTATCACCACAAGTTCATTGATTTTGATTGGCAAAAAAATTTAACCCTGAAGGAATTGAATAATATTGCAGTTAAATATTTTATTTTCAGTGCTAGTGTATTTTGTTTACAAACAGATGATTAAAAATGTTTTTATTCATCATTTATTCTCACATCCTCATATTTTAAATAAAGTGTGCTATTATTATCATCATTATTTCTATTATTATGACTAAATGTGAAAGTAGCTTCTTAAATAAAGTTGGGAACAAGTGGAACCTGTGAATGTTCAGCGAAGAAATCGTCGTCCTTCTTCTCGGCGGGCAGACGCTCCTCCTGCAGACGAATCGATCCACAGCTGCAACAGCAGCAGAACTTTATTACTCCAATTATCACTTTTCTTTTTATTCTAATGTTAAAGATGCGTTTATGAAGTTACTGCAGGGATTACACACCCTGTGTACTCTGGACAGGATGTGCAGAGCTGCCAGACGCACACACACACACACACACGCACACAGCCACACACACACACACACACACACACACACACACACACACACACAGCCACACACACACACACACACACACACACAGCCACACACACACACACACACACAGCCACACACACACACACACACACAGCCACACAGCCACACACACACACACACAGCCACACACACACACACACACACACACAGCCACACACACACAGCCACACACACACACACACACACACACACACACACACACACACACACACACACACACACACACACACACACACACACACACACACACACACACACACACACAGCCACACACACACTGATAAATGTGTTTATCAGCATTTTGTAACAAGTCAAAGATCCTGTTAGCTCAGGTTGTATCAGCAGACAGAAGGAGATGAAGGCTGTTTCTTCTCTGCATTAGCAGTAGATCTGATTTCTCTATAATTTATCTCCGGCCATCTTGGTTCTCACCTCGGTGCCGTACTTTGACAGCGCCGCGTTGGCCAGCTGCCGGATCTTCTCTCGGTACATCTGGGCGGCGCGGCTGTTGTACTTGGCGTTGGTGTCGTTGGTGGAACAGCCGTGCTGACGGAAGAAGGCCGTCTTCAGGAGGAAGCGGAAAGCGTTACCATGGCGCCAGGAGGCCAAACCTCAGCTGACCTCAGAGCGGCGATCTTACCGCGTTGGCGTTCCCTCCGACCTGCATGCATCTCAGCTGGAACCAGTTCCAGTTGGAGTCTAACTCTGGATCTGAGGAGAGATGAACCGTGTCAGACTGAAGCCGCTCATCGGCGTTTACATGCTGAAGCTGCTGAGCGGTGGCGGTCTGAGGCCGACCTGATGAAGCTGAGGTGGACGCCCAGCGAGCGGTGGATGCCGGAGCAGTCGATGCACAGGAACACGCCGTACGAGATGCTGGCCCAGCTCGGGTTTTTGGCAGCGCAGTCGAAGCAAGTCTGCACAAAAAACACAAATTCATCTGGTTGTACTGCTAAAAACACTGAGAAATGGCAATAAATGTAATTAATAAAGTTTCCTGATGTCCAACATCGCAGAGGAAAAAACTCACCAGCAGTCAAGCAGAAAACAACAACACTTTAAACAGTAAAGCATGGGGAGGTCTGCCATGATAAAGTCTGATGGACAATAAGAAGTAATATTGTTGTCTTGATACCATTTTCAAGTTATATATTGATTTGTTTATTCATTAAAATCCCCTTTAGTTTACATCAAAGTGGTTATTAATCTTCCAGTGTCCAAAACACAAAAGTATTCATAGATCACTTTGACATCAACAATATTATCACAAGATTAACCAGACATCAGATTTAACAAATTACATACATAAAGCTAGTTTTAAAAAATAATATTTAATAAAAATAAGATTTCAGGGCTATTTTAAAAGAATGTTCTTTTTAAATGGAAAGTCTTTAGGTAATTTAACCCTCTGCTGAATTGCTCTGTAAAGAACAGATTTTTGTAACAAGCTAGTTTTAATTAATTTTGTCTCATAAGAGCTGTTGGTAAAATGATTATGTTTCTGATCAGATCAAAGATCAATAAAACTGAACACTGGAACCGAAGACTATATTAAATATCCAAAATAAAATGACATGACAATCAAAAACAATAAAGAAAAATTGTATTTTTGTCCATTTACTTTGTTCAATGTTTTAGTTTGAGAAAGTCAAGCAGAGTGCAGACTTGCACATTTGATGTGTTTTTATTATTATTCACTGTGTGCACATTTATTATGTCGGTGAGTATTTTTACCAATTATTATCATTTTTAGGCATATTTTCTAAACTACAAGACAGACAAACCTGGAAACGTATTCAAAGGTTTTCTGGATGAAATGAGAGATTGCAGATGGACCAATAATTATTTGATCATTTGTGCAACAGAAAATTATAAAAGTACACATATTTTTTAAATTAATGCAACTTTGCCATACAGTTTATTTAAATAGCTCTGGTTCAGAACAAAGGTAATCTCCAGAAAAACAGAAATATATAACCAATTTCTATAATGCTTTACATTTTGCTGTGTCCATTATGCACTTGTCTATCTGTCTGTCTGTCTGTCTGTCTGTCTGTCTGTCTATCTCTATCTATCTATCTATCTATCTATCTATCTATCTATCTATCTATCTATCTATCTATCTATCTATCTATCTATCTATCTATCTATCTATCTATCTATCTATCTATCTATCTATCTATCTATCTATCTATCTATCTATCTATCTATCTATCTATCTCTATCTATCTATCTATCTATCTATTCAGGAAATTTTTTAATGAAAAGAGTTTGTTTCATGGATTCACTGACCCTCCTGAACATGCATGTGGTGACAGTAACAGATGTTGGCTCAGTAAAATATGTCGACTGAACTTTGTAGAGTAACGATTCAGGAATTCGTTAAGCAATAAAACACAAAGTTCAGGTTCTCAGCCTGTGTTGGGGAACAGATGCTAAATGAAACCAGCGTGTTCCTCAGAGCTGGATCCACCTCAAGGTCAAACATGTGAGTGATGTGAAATTCAGCATCAGTATTTGTGGAATGCCTTCATCAATGTGACTCACTCATCCCTAAATGATTTAAGATTCCTATGAGAACAAGTCAAACCGGATTCAGTGAACAGAAATAAACTTCCAAGTAGACAATAGAAGATCTTTGAAAGTAGCAAACAAACCAGAAGCATCAACTTCAAGAACAAGTAGTTTCAAACATGGTTGAAGATGTTGAGTCACTTATTAGGTCAGTTTTTGTTCCTCACAGACTGAGGATGTATCTGCATTTACAGTCTGACGCCAGGTCATTTAGAAACATGTTACAAAAAACTACCAACACAGTGAATGATGGAAAGAGCTTGATGAGCGACATGTTGAAGATCATATCCATGTATGTATCATTACACATGTTCCTAAGTTATATCTTATTTTAATAAACAAAGTTAAACAACGCTACCTAAAATAAAATAGCTAAAATAGTTGCTAAGCTGACAGAACTCTGAGGCACAAGCATCAAATTAACTTATAATTATGAGATTTTAAATATTTGTCATGGTTCCAAGTCGCTGTCAGGGTTTTAATCTATGAATATTTACCAGGCAGCAAAAGACTTAAATCTAAACACATGTCTAAAACCAAATACCACAGATGATAGTTATTATACCTGAAAGTAGAAGGTAAACAACTAGCAAACTATAACTATAATCTAAAATTTCTGAAACTATTTGCAATCAGCCAGAACGAGCTGTTCAGGAAAGATTTTTTAAAGTAAGATAAAAACTCAGCTTCAGCATGAATGTATCTGAAATGGTGAATGTGGCCTTGAGTAGACCAAACTATTTATTATGAGTAGACCAAACTATTTATTATGAGTAGACCAAACTATTTATTATGAGTAGACCAAACTATTTATTATGAGTAGACCAAACTATTTATTATGAGTAGACCAAACTATTTATTATGAGTAGACCAAACTATTTATTATGAGTAGACTAAACTATTTATTATGAATAGACCAAACTATTTATTATGAGTAGACCAAACTATTTATTATGAGTAGACCAAACTATTTATTATGAGTAGACCAAACTATTTATGAGTAGACCAAACTATTTATTATGAGTAGACCAAACTATTTATTATGAGTAGACCAAACTATTTATTATGAGTAGACCAAACTATTTATTATGAGTAGACCAAACTATTTATTATGAGTAGACTAAACTATTTATTATGAATAGACCAAACTATTTATTATGAGTAGACCAAACTATTTATTATGAGTAGACCAAACTATTTATTATGAGTAGACCAAACTATTTATTATGAGTAGACCAAACTATTTATTATGAGTAGACCAAACTATTTATTACATTTTGTGAATCAATCACAGTTCACTTACACGTCATCTTATTTCTGTTCCATCTGGTCATGTTTCAGTGATATGTGGTTTGAACTGGGATGAAGAAACACCACAAATACAGATGAAATGGCTTTGATGAAAACTATGTGACATAACTTTAAACTGAGGTTTAAGGGCTGGAACATATCAGACACTTTGACTTAAACTATTAGCAAAGCAATCAATGCGGCGAATTAACTCGATATTGGCATTCATATTTGTTTTCTGTGACTGATAAAAACAATACTCCATTAAAGCCGGTAAGTTTTTTTCCGGTGACAAGGCTTCAAAGCAGCGAAGCTAACAGGTTTTCTTCCAGAGAAACACGAACCGTTTACGTGGCCTTTGGGTTTGGCTAGCAGCTGTTAGCTCCTGTTAGCCTTTAGCCCCGGTTCTCCGTAGTTTTCAATGGAAAAGCATTAGCTCCCGGTAGCTCTTAGTTGCCGTTAGCTCCACTTAGCAGCAGATGCTGACTGCTACTAATCAAATATATAAATTAAACCACCGTACGCCGGTTAAAGGAAAACTCAAATAACAACACAGATCAACGACATCGAATGCCGTTACCTTGTTTGTGGGAATTGATCTCAATCTTTTGAAAATCGTCAAGATTTCGGTCTTATTTGGTTCCGTAGCCATCTTGCCACCACACAAGTTTCACGAGCTGACGTCACTACAGAAAGTCGCGCGGACCATGGAAAAGCGAAAGTCCTTCTGTAATAATTAATATATATGAATATATAAAGCAAATCTGTGCCACAGCAGTTTAATTGAAAATACTCGTTTCAGGCAGAAAATTGTTTACATTTATTTACGGTTTCCAAATAATAAATATTGTCATTCTATCCAACCAATCAGCATTAAAATGATAATGGGATTATTGCACGCGATTATTGATGACTGACCAAATAACCCATGGAAATATACACGGTTAATATTTAAATGTTCTTTCTTTTTTGCTTCACTAAGTTAATTATTGTGTTATCCTTCATAACTCTTGCAAATATAATTTCTCACACAATACTGAAATGAATATGGACACCATGTCCCACAGGACTTTTCAGCATTATATCTGTAATGTGACATAAAGATGGTCACAACTACTGGTCAGCCATGTAAAGTTAAAAGGATGCAGCAAGTTTTAGATAGATTTGTATCATGTGTTTGAAAATAAATAAACAGATAAATAAAAGGGAAAGCCCCATTAAATATTTTCAGGATCTCTTGTTCCATGTTCAAATTGGCAGGACAGAAACAAAAGAAGCAAAGAGATTACAGAAGCAAATTTAATACATTTTAAATCCAGTACTTTGCAAAAAGTACTGGACTAAAAGTTACTTCTAGTTTAACCTATTTGTCATACATTTTTAAAGAAATTTTATTAGTGGACAAAAATACTGAAAATACAAACATAAAACAAGTTTCAAACAATCAGTTATTTATCAAGTTCACTTGTATAGAACATTTCAGCAACAAGGCCAATCAAAGTATTTTAAATCATAAAAATACAGAAATGTTCTAAACAATAAGTCACAAATTGAAAAAAACAGAAATCATTACATTTTGTCAAGTGACATCATCAAGATCAAAAGTCGGTCGATTTTCCGTTCACTATAGTTCAAAAGCAAAGCTGAACAGGTGGATTTTAGCCTTGATTTAAAGGAACTCGGGTTTCCGCAGTGAAAGCTGCTTCTTTATGTTTATTTCACTGATCACACTCTGGCCTGATCACTTGCTGTCGGACCCATAGAGCCAATAAATAAACGAAACAGAGCCAGTCTGACAGCATGAAGTAGGCTAAAAGATTTCAAATAGCAACACAGCATGCCCCACACCATGGTGAAGTTCCAGTTTGCAACCTTAAGATTAAACTTTGTTGGACCAGGACACACCAGTAAGGCTCCATCTGAGTGGCCTAGTCAAAGTCTGGACATTGAAATTCTCCAAAATTATTTTAAACAGCTGTGCATCATGAAAGAAAGCAGAGAAGAGTGAATATTTTCCCATGGACCTGCAGAGTTACTTTAGGCTCAGTTAATTACATCTCCCAGCTGTAAAACGTTTTGTCACGTCAGTGTTTTTTTGCAGCATGAAAGGTTTGAAGTGAGCTCAGATCCAGTCAGACCTGTTGGATGAACTGAGGGAACCGCCTCCTGCTTCCTGCGTCTGCGGCGCTGAAAGTGTCGGGCTGGGCTCTGGCAGCAACACATCCGACCGGAGAGGCATCATGGAGGCAGGAGCAGCCGTGCTGCTGCTGCTGGTCGCACTGCTGGGGACGAGCTCAGCGAGCAGCTTTTATGGAGACAGCATCAACCTGGCGCCGCTGCAGGCCAACGCAGATGGGACTTACCAGGTACAGAACATCACTAAACACAGAGCTGATTCAGATTCTGAATGTTCTACCAAACTGAAGACAGGAACAAATCCTCAATCTTCATTAACCAGAACTAAACAAATCAGAAAGCATTTTGTGTCACAACTGAAGTTTGAGTTTGTGGGAGACACTACATTCTGTTTCACAAGGCGAGAAACCAAACGGCCGCGTCAGGTAAAGAGACACAAATAAACAAAGGAGTGATTTTTGGCACGCTGAACACCTGCGTGTCACTCAGACCTGATGCATCTGATGACTTATGTCAAGAAAATGTCTGAATCTTATTCAACCTGTCCAGATAAAACCTAAACTGAAGAAAATACTTCCAGGTCAAATAATGTGTTGTTTACAACCTCTGATGTAAATCTAAAGGAAATCAGATTATGATTGTAGTCACGATCCAACTCGACTACCATGTCTCATTTTTTAAACCGGCTTTCTAAAGGCTTACTAAAGGCTTTCTCTGGACTTTGGTTGTTTTTTTCATTCACGTTCAGTTCCTAAACCTCAATATTCCTCAGCTGAACTTGTTTAGTTTGAACTATTTTAACTGATGATGCTTAAATAAAAGGCCAAACTGGAAAGACCTGAACCAGGGACCAGCAGTTACATCATGAATCATATTTTCTGGCTGTCCGACATTTTCGTATTTTCATAAATTTATCTGAATAGACTGGTATCAAACAATCTAAATATCTAATTTATTGGGATAAAACCGAGTCAAAAGGCAACAAAGTCCTCAGAAAAAAAGGACAAAAAGTAAATTATTTGAATTTCTTTCTTAGACAGGAACCCAGTTCCTCCATTACGATGATGATTATTATCATCATCATCATCGTCACAGTTCTGATTACAGACACTCTCAGTGAGTTCCAAGTTTTCCAGAAACACCTGGATGTTTAGTTCCTGTTTGTCGGATCTGCAGGTGACTTTCTACCACCGACAAAACGGCAGAAACGTCTGTCAGAACCAGAACCGGTCCAGTCTGATCTGTGATGGTGGGGTGTGTACGGAACTGGACCGGTCGGCTGCGGTCCCAACGGACCAGGATCTTTTGGGCCGATGGTGTCAAGTTGAAGAAACACAACAGCAACATTCCAGCCCAACGGGACGAGTTTCATTCTGAGGTGAGTCAAGATCTCACCGACCGGAACCAGAACCAGGACTGATAAAACAGAACCAGAACTGACCAAACAGAACCAGAACTGACCAAACAGAACCAGAACCAACCAGTTCCCTGATCCAGGTTTGCAGCATGCGGTGATCCTCATGTTTCAGTTTCCTGCAGATTAGCTGACATACCGGCTCTTGCCCAGGGCACCAACTGCTGAGGGGCGGCTGCTGCAGTGAATAAAACAAAATACAATAAATAAAATGAAATTAAAAACCAGTAGAAATGACCAGCCTGACTATTTTGTTTGCTCTGCATTGAAAATGAAAATTCAGATATAATTGGCTGATCCAACATCAGTAATAAATGTTTAAATGAATTAAAGTGTCTATAATATATTTTTAATCCACATCAGATTTATTATTATTTACATTTTACAGCTTCTCAATGTCCCAAAAGACAGAAGTTTATAATCTTATCTGTTAATTCACTGGGAATACTGGAAACATTGGGAATATTATAACCCAACTTTAAACAAGTTTTATCTTAAATATTTTCACAAAATAATCTGTCACATTAATAACAGAATAGAATAACTAAACTTTTAATAATATATATCAGGAAATAAGCTAAAGTGTTGCAGTGTGCCTTTAATGAGGGTGAAGAAAACTTTTCTCAGATCTTTTGCTGGTAGTTTGAGTTCATGAGTTGTAGAAAATGTTGCAGCTCTGCTCTAGTTTTATGTAGAGTCTGACTTTCTAAGCCAAACTCTGTGAAAATGTTCAGGTCCAGATGAAGTCCAGGGTTTTATTAACATGAGATTTTTATTTCTTTAAACTGTTTGGCAGAGTTCAGATATGCAAATTTACTGATAAGGCTTCATTCATACACAATGCCATCCTGATAATAACCAAAACATTTACAATTCTGTTAAAAAAAAAACTTAACATTGAGAGAAAATGTAAATCTGATTTGGGGAGAATATTTCTGCCAAGCTCTCAATGCAGCCAGTGATGAACTTCAAATACATTTGAAACACAGGACATCTTAAAGGCCGAGTTGGAAGTGTTTTCTCTCTCCATCCAAACAGTATCTTGTAATCTGACTGAGTTTGATTACATTCACTTTATTCATATTGTATAAAAGCACAACATGTCATCTGCAGGCATTTCATTCCAGATTCTGGTTAATCTGATATAATCATCATCAAGTCCTGTTTATTATTCAAATCAGTTTCATTTTGCTGCATCAAGTCGCTGATTTAGCAGCAATCCCTCATCCTGAGGATAAATGTGGCCACAGTGGAAAGGAAAACTCCTCATTAATAAGAAGAAACCTCCAGCAGAACCAGAACCAGGCTGAGTACGAGCGGCCATCTTCCTGGAGGTTTGAGAAGAGACAAAAACGCGAAGACGCCTGATCCAGGAGTACTTTCTATTTCAAAGAAAGCAAAGAGTTTAAAGTTGCCACTCCCTGAGAATGCGGCAGATTGTTGCTCCTTTGAGTTTCCATTCCTCATCAACACCTGAATGTCTTTGTTTGGTTCACAGCTTTAGCAGAACAAAAGAAGAATAATAACAGCTGAAGCTTCCTCATATTTACCAGAAAGCTTTCAGGTCATGCAAATCTTTCTTTTCAAAACTTCTGCAGAACATTTTGTTCTCAGACGACTCAGTTATTATTACTGGGATTAGAACCAGATGGTTTACATTATTAGTATAAGGTAAATTATTACATTCAGCTTGGCCAAACATTAAACCGTTCAAGTAAAAAAAAAAACATTTTCCTGCTGAGTATTAAGGCCAAAAGACGATAAAGTCGTTAGAATGTGTTAAAAGGTCCACAGTTCTTGTAAAACTAATTCCAAAGAATAATTTCACAAGATGCTCAACATTCCTCTTTTTAATGTTTTATTTTTTATGTTATCATGATTAAATAGGATAGAAATATCCTTTACTTTTTAACTCAGCAGCAAAGAAACAGGCAGATGGAAGGATGTGAATTTATACAAAGGTGTGAAAGTGAAAACAGAAAAATAGGAAAAAATTTACAAGATCAGAAAACAAGGCTGTGTAGTTATTTAAAAGGAAGCATACACTGCTTAAGATAATTATGTCACTAAGTAGAGCAATTAAGACATGCAATATGTTCATGTAAATAGTGCATGAAAACAACAGAATATTTACAATAATTTAAATTTGACTTGTTGAGTTTTTTGAGAGCAGTGATGGTTCTGAGGGGAAGGATCTGCTTCTTTATGCACTGATGATGCTGCAGTCACTGCATGTAAATGTGTTTAATATGCAATAAACAAAACTAATAATCATAATAATACAATCAATGTTTAGTGACTTTAGGGGATTGACTTTCTGCAAATAAACTGAAATATTGATGTGTTTTATATTAAACAATTAATGTCATTCCATAAAATGCAACCTTTTCAACTTAATATCTATAATACACAAAAAATAATGTTTGTCTCCTATGTTGGCCACCAGGGGGCAGTAGTAGAGTGACTGTCTGTGACTGGGGCAGTAAATTGAGATTTTTCTAGGTTTGATTTGGAGAAATTAAAAAGGAAACCTTTAAAAATATATAGTAAATCTAAAACGATGAACAATGATGATGTTTTCACATCCTGGTTTTGACTTCTTTGTCAGAGACTCCGGCTGTTGCTGGGGCAATAATGCAGAGCAAATCCAACTGGCAGAGCCAGACAGAGCTGGACCTGGGGGTCCGATCCGACACCAACCGCATCAACAACTGTCCCGTCACCGCCACGGTGGCGTCCTTACGGTACCGGAAACCGCCTGGTTTCATCGAACACGGCTTGTTGGTGGCATATGATATGAAAGTGCAGAGTTTGGCCTGATGGGAAAACGTTCCTGCAGGGTTTCTCAGAACTGCTTCACCCATCTCCGCCTGTTGGCTCATGATCCAGATGGAGACGCGGTGGGATGCCGCTTCGCTTCAGGCGCCCTGGCAAACTTCACTCTGGATGAGGTGATCTGACCTTTCCACAGCATTTTATCTGACCTTTCCACAGCATTTTATCTGACCTTTCCACAGCATTTCATCCATAGAACGAGTTTTACAGACAGAACCATGAGGTGACTAGAGGTGTCAGCGTTTTTTATTTTGAATATTGATTTTTCAGAGTACCTGTACGCTGAGAGGCTCAGGTGAGCTCCAGCTTGGCCAACACGTCTTTGAACTGACGGTGGAAGATTTCAACACCAAAAACGTGACGCTGACGTACGCAGACGGCAGTACGGTGGCCCGGGAGGCCTCCAGCAGCAGCATGCCTCCGCTCTGCAGGCTGACGCTGCAGTTCGTGGTGGAGGGTGAGGCTGGTCATCAAATTCAGCCAATAAACCATTTAATAATAATAATGACACGTCACTGACTTCTCACGAATATTCCTGACTTCTTCTTGTTTTCATATCTCAAATTGCAGTATTTAATGCATTTATGAATTATCTAGTGATTAAAGACAATTCATTTGAAAATAAAATGAATACATTTAACTTTATTTTGCTGAATAAAGTCTCTGGTTATATTAAATATAAACTGTTATAATTATACTACACATTATCTTTTTATTTATTTAAACAAAAAAAAAATAAAAGAACATTTTATATGAAAGGCTTTAAGCTGAATAACAAAGATAGCAGAAGAAACTGGAGAGGCGATATAATCCTATTTGATCTAAAACATTTTTTACATTTATAACATCGAACAGCTAAATGCTTTTTGACTATCGTTCTTTCATTAAATCCTCTCTGTTTTTGATTCAGTCCTTTCTGCAACATCAAGCTGCGTGGCCGGTGACCTCCTGCCCATGTTCCTGTCCCGGACGCCATCACACGGAGACGTTCTCCACGCCAGCGTGGGTCAGACGCTGCAGCTCCACGCTGAGGCCCAGGCCCAGAACGCCCAGTACGGACCGAAGGAGCGCCACTTCCTGCAGCCTCTCTGCATCCTCTCTGCATGCTGTTACACACCTGTCCTGTTTCATGCTGTTACTCACCTGTCCTGTTTCATGCTGTTACACACCTGTCCTGTTTCATGCTGTTACACACCTGTCCTGTTTCATGCTGTTACACACCTGTCCTGTTTCATGCTGTTACACACCTGTCCTGTTTCATGCTGTTACACACCTGTCCTGTTTCATGCTGTTACACACCTGTCCTGTTTCATGCTGTTACACACCTGTCCTGTTTCATGCTGTTGCACACCTGTCCTGTTTCATGCTGTTACTCACCTGTCCTGTTTCATGCTGTTACTCACCTGTCCTGTTTGCTCCTCTGAAGGATTCAGGTCTTCCAGGTCAGCGGCCCCCAAAACGTGACCAAGGATTCCGAAGCGGGTCAGACGGGAAAAAAACAGAGATCACTCTGAGCTGGACCCCGCAGGAAAGCGACGCTAACAAACTCGTCCCGATTTGTTTCACTGCAGACACGGCGACAACGTGAGTAATTCATTACACAGAAACATCCTGCTTTTCTGTCCAGCTGCTGAAAAAGACCAGTGGTACTCAGGATGAGTTTTATCATTTTTAATTCAATTTTAATCCAATTAGTTCCTTAAACACCTTTAGATATGGATACAAATCCCAGTTAACACTAATTTATAGTCATTGTTTTGTAAAAAAAAAAAATTTAACTGCGTGTTCAGACCATTATAGATTGGAAAAAAGGAGAAATAAAAAAACAAAGATTTCTGAAATTCTTTTGTTTTTCAAACTCAGAAATTAATTTTTTTAGGAGACTTCTGAGAATCTCAAATTTTCCAGAAGTTTTATCCAAAATGTTTTGATATTAATCTCAGAATTTCAGATTTTTTTTGACAAACATTTATTCCTTTTTCCATGTATAATGGCCCAAAAACATTATTGTTAAAACAAAGTATAATTCAAAATGCTGCTGAGCAGTTAACTGTAAAATAATTACATAACCAATGAAAGTATACATCATACACTTCTGTTTAAAATAAAACGCTTGTGTTTATTGTGGAGATGATGCAAATACTGGACAGCAGATTAATATTAGAGAATGAATTAGGGTTCATAAGATGTGAAATTGTAACCAAAGAGGTTGGTGCCAAATTTTCAAAAATAATTTCCAAATAAATAAATGAAGCATTAGATTAAAAACACAGAACAGGAGCTTGAACTGACATCTAAATGGTAAAATTTGACCGTGTCTAAGAAGCAAATTTGATTCAGTTACTGGATTTAGGCTGATAAATGTTGGCTGTTTTAGTCGAGTTATAATGTTTCTTAAAACAAAAAGTGTCATAACTTTGATCAAAATTGGTCTGAAATCTGAAGAGCTGCTATAAAACAATGGCTGTAAAAATGAAACTGAAACAAAAAGTCCAAACTCACCAAGCAGAATAAATGTTTTCCATGTTATTTAGATATTATCTAATTCTACTGGCTTCATACCTGCAACAACTTTGTTTTTATCCCACAGCCAATCAGAGATGAGATGTGTCATTGTCATGGTGACCCATACTGCCGTCCTGCAAGGTTTGTTCATAACAAACATTGTTTTCATTTCTGCATCCAGTTTGTACACTTAATAAATATTCAATGTTCAATGTTTCTGCTGCAAAACATTAACAGTTCAGAGTTCTGTCTACTTTTCACCAGAACTCTTGTGCTGTTGTTTGGAAACCATTTTTAAGTAACACAATAAGAAAACTTGCTTATTGTGACATTCCTGATAACCAGATCATTTGTGTGGTTTTCAGGCAGAGCCTCTGTCACCTGCTTGCCCAACAAGATGACGGTGGCCTTGGAGAAAGCCTCCATGCCAGACATCAGTGAGGAGTTTCTGTCCCTCAGAGACCCGTCCTGCACGCTCACCACCAACGGCACCCACATCGTGGGAACCATGTCCTTCAGCACCTGTGGCACAAAGCTGGAGGTGTGGAATAAATCAGAACGACCTCGGCCCGATTCCTCTCTGCCCTTTCGCTTTTTTCACTCTGACCTTTCACCTTAAAACAGGACAAAGGAGACTACATCGTCTTTAAGAACGAGATCCACTCCGTCGTGCGGTCCAACGAGGTCATCATCCGGAGGAACAATGTCAAGATCGACTTCTACTGCGAGTTTCCCAAAACCATCAGCGTCTCCAACTTCTACCACCTCCACCAGGCTGACTACATCTTCACCGAGTCCAACTTTGGCAGCTTCGGCTACAGCTTCGAGATATTCCAGGACGGCAACTTCACCAGCAGGGTGCCGCCCGACGCCTACCCGGTGCAGGTCAAGATGATGGAGATGATTTACATGGGCATCCAGGCCGTGTCAGAGCTGCCAAACGTCACCTTGTTTGTCGAGTCGTGCAAAGGAACTCCGGACAACAACCCTAAAAACCCCATGTACTACGACCTCATCAAGAACGGGTGAGTCCTGCTGCTCAGAAACACTCGCTGAAGACGCTCAGAGAAACAATTTCATCTGTTGTCTTCCAGGTGTGTCAAAGACGAGACGGTTAAGGTCCACCCGTCAAACCAGACGAACTTCAACTTTGAGATCCAAGCCTTTAAATTCAACGGAAATTATGACCAGGTAGGAAAAACCAGAGTCATCCAAACTTTACCATCTTTCTCCTTTATTCATCCTTCCACTTAATGGAAAATCCTCCATGATGCCACCACCACCTCAACTTCACCACATGACATTTTTTACACTGTGGCCATGTAACTCAAGCTTCATTTCACTGTTTACTACGATCTTATTTGACCCAACGGTATTCCTCTTTGTCAAATTTAATCCATCCGCACTGTGATTACTCAGATAAACGCCTGACGCCAATTTATCGTCCTCAAGAGATTCTACATGCCAGCTAGACATTCATCCCAAACAAGCTGACTGGAGCGGAAAGGATTTGTTAGTGAAGACAGTTCAAACGTCATGAAAACACCATACAGTCATCAAAACCATCAAATATGTTGATCAAAGTTCCAGTTGTTATGAATCAGAGAAAACTAAGCAGACAGGTTTTTAGTCTAGATTTCTGTTTTTCAGTTTTCTGGAAGTTTAATCCAGATTTGCGGTACATAGAAGTTTCTCCATGTTTGGGTCTGGTTCAAAATACACAGCAGAACCAGAACCAGAACCTGAGCGGTCAGGAAGATTGATACAACAGCAGAAGATCTTTAAGGCGTTCAGTGGTCTATAAACTGACAATGGTATTTTTCCAGATCTTACTCAGGGCACCCTTTCAATCCTGGAAATGTTCTTCATGTGACAGAAGGCCGACTTCTTAACCGTCTTTATGTGTCTCAGAATGTTCAGGTCTGAGTCTTTCACTCGACCCCAGTGGATCCTGGTGACATTGTAATTTAGAGCTTGTAATGAATATGAGGGGTTGTCGGATTGAGCCTTGTGGTACTCCACATGTGATTTTTGCTCATTCCTTTTGACACAAAGAGGTTTTTGTTCTTTAGGTGAGATTTGAACCAATTAGATTTTTAAGAAAAAGCTTTTATTGTGAAGCAAGTAGGTTCTGGAGATGTTTGAATTGTTTTGTTCTGATCCCATTAAATTATAAATCACATCAAGATATTTCCAGATCCTCCTGAGAGTGGCATCGGGGAGGAAGAACAGGACAGCCAAACTACTTCCTGATCAAACACCAGAGGTCCTTGGGTCAACAGTAAAGGAAATTCTTGTTTTTGTTTCTTCACATTCCACCTCAGGTTTACATCATCTGCAACGTCATCCTGTGCGAGCCTGGGAATCCCTTTTCCCGATGTGCGCAGGGATGTCTGAGCGAGCCGTCCCGCCGACGCAGACGAGGCCTGAGCATGGAGACCACCGGACACTACATTACCCAGGGTCCTCTGCAAGTGGCTGGGCTGGCTGGTCCCAGTTCACATGCGGAGCACAAGAAGATAAATGCAGCTCCAAGAAGTCACACGGCTCCTGAAGGTCAGAGTCTGAGCAACCTGACAGTCGGGTTTGCTGTTTGAGTGAAAACATTTTCCGGATGTCTGATGTCCGATGTGAATTCTGCAGGAGTTGTTCCAGAAACCAGATCGGACGGAGAAACCTGGAGGTTCAGGGAGATGTTTTCCTCCAACATCACCACAGTGACGCTGGGCAGCGGCTTCGTCCTGTCGCTGGTTCTGCTGGCCGTGGTGGTCCACTACTTCAGCAGGAAGAGGAGAGCTGAAGACCTCAACCTTCTCATTGAGGACGAGTTTGAGAAATAAATTTGGCGCCTCCCTCTGGAAACAGATGAATTAAAGGAGACAAACTAAACCATCTTTTTCCCCCAAAGCACAGGTCTGAGATCAGTTGTGGTCAGAATTACAACTCAGTTATTTTCATTTCTCACCTGGTTTTACAAAATCCAGTGAAAAGTTTCAATCCAAACCACATTTTAGAGCCAATTAACATATTTTGTTTCTAAGTACAGAAATATTACCC
>NW_026562513.1:0-105000 GCF_027474105.1 Poeciliopsis prolifica
ATCAAACCTAAAACTCTGCACATTCTTTTGTCGTTTATCTATTTTAGTGTTTAGTCAAAAGTGTTTAACTCAAAACAGACACATTGTCAACATGAACCCTGTCCAGGTGCATCTTTGAGCTGGACCCGGAGGACGTCGCAGCTCTCCGGCTGGCCAAGCAGGGCGAGCTCCTGGCCAGAGGGGCGGGCCCGGTGTCCCAGAAGGCGCTTGACCGACAGATCACCAGACGGGAGCTGGCGCTGCACTGCCGGAGAAGGACCCGGGGCGTGGAGGAGACGGCCAGGAGGATCAAGGCGCTCATCGATGAGCTGGACGGCGAGAGTGGGAAGGACACTCTGGGAGTGCCGCTGCTGGACCACGAGCGCATCCAGCAGATCTGGCTGGACCAGCGGCGACACATCACCTGCATTCAGGACCCAGAGGGCTTCCCCCTCTACCTGAAGACAGGCACCCTGAAGAAAGGTGATGTGGAGCTCTGCTGCTACCGCTGCGCTCGTGGCTCCACCTCAACCGCTTCATCCCAGGTAACTCATTAGCATTTTAATGTTTCTCTGCTTCTCTCCTGATCGTTTTAAGTAGAATACATTTCCTCTGACCTGCAGGGACCAGCGCCAGTGCCGCACACTTCCAGGCCTACTACTGGAAGGCCTGATGCGCTGGAACCAGGACCGGATGGAGGAAGCGGTTGGGGGAGCCGCCCAGTTGAGGATTTACGGCAGCGTGGAGAGGGAGGCGCTGGACAGACTGAGCCGGAAGATCCTCAAGGCTCCATTGGATGAGCGCTACCAGCCTCCTGGAGCGTATACTGGTCAGAATGATCACCGTTGACTCAGAAGGGTTGTGCAAAACTCTCACAAGACAAGCAATTATTCAGCTGAATAGCAAAGTGCAACAGTTTATTTATTTATTTGGTTTTTTATGTTCTCAGTTATGTTATAGTACAGATACAAAAGCAGCACATTTGATTTAAAATACCACTTTTTAAATGTAAAGTTTTTATAAAAATTTTATGAGAAGGATTTTGGCACAAAGGGGAGTGATGATTGCTTCAAGGTTTAACAAAGTCGTATCTGAAAGTTTCCTTCAGTGCAGTGAATTGCCGCAGCCAGGAACCGCGATGCCGCGGCCATCAGACCCACGATGCCGCGGTCATCAGACCCACGATGCCGAGGCCATCAGACCCACGATGCCGCGGCCATCAGACCCACGATGCCGAGGCCATCAGACCCACGATGCCGCGGCCATCAGACCCACGATGCCGCGGCCATCAGACCCACGATGCCGCGGCCCAGGCCGTTCTCCAGCGGCCAGAGGAACGGTCTGCCCTGGTACCTCCCAAACTGCAGGGCAGACCTGCTGAGGGTTAGGAAACTGATTCCTCCTCCTAGAGGAGGAAACGCCCTGGCCCTCCTCGCTCCCACTCTCTGCCAATCATCCTCCATGTTTTTATGTTTTATTTTGAACGTTTCGTCCAATGTGTGTTTGTGCCTTAAACAACTAAAGGAGGGATTCCTTCTTGGAAACAATACGTAAAATGAAAAAAAGTCTTTTTTTTTTTTAATATATAAAATAAAAAAATAAAATACTTTCCCAAAAGGGGAAATTTCCAGAAAATAAAAAAATGTGTTTCTGCTTTTTAGAATATTTTTCTTTTGTCTCTTTTTTAAAATTATTTTTAGTTGTAATATTTTTTTTATTAAAAAAAATGAAAAAACTAAAACAATAATAAGCGCCCTATGCGACGTTTGGACCCTTATCGGGTCTTCTTCAGGCCCGGCACTAAATGAAAAGAGCCAAGCTCTGTGGGAGCTCTGTGGGATCTTTGTGGGATCTTTGTGGGAGCTTTGTGGGAGCTCTGTGGGAGCTCTGTGGGAGCTCTGTGGGAGCTCTGTGGGAGCTTTGTGGGAGCTTGTGGGAGCTCTGTGGGAGCTCTGTGGGAGCTCTGTGGGAGCTCTGTGGGATCTTTGTGGGAGCTCTGTGGGAGCTCTGTGGGAGCTTGTGGGAGCTTTGTGGGAGCTCTGTGGGAGCTCTGTGGGAGCTGTGGGAGCTCTGTGGGATCTTGTGGGAGCTTGTGGGAGCTCTGTGGGAGCTTCGTGGGAGCTCTGTGGGAGCTCTGTGGGAGCTTTGTGGGAGCTCTGTGGGAGCTTTGTGGGAGCTTTGTGGGAGCTCTGTGGGAGCTCTGTGGGAGCTTTGTGGGAGCTCTGTGGGAGCTGTCACCTCGTTGCAGGCTGGAGCAGAAATGAGCTGAAAGCTGCAGCCTCATTCATTCCCCGCCACAGGCGAGGCTCCGCCCCCTTCTCTCTGGGTTTTCCTAAACCAGGGTGTCAAACTCCAGTCCTCCAGGTGTCCTGCAGTTTTTTGATGTGTAACAGGTACAAAAACACAGGAATAAAATGGCTTAATTACCTCCTCCCTGGTTCTCCAGAGCCTTAATGATCTAATTATTCTATTCAGGTGCAGCAGAGGCTCTGCAGGACTGGATGATGGCAGCCCTGGTCTAAACGAATTAGTTTAAAATGTTTTATTGTTTTCTTTTTCTTTTTTACTGTGAACAAATTCCTTTAAATAAAGTTTTCTTTCAAGAACAGTATTAAATTAATTTCCACAACCAATTTGTTACTTTTTTTTGTTTTAATTTTTTATTAAAGTGAACTTGTATACAAGGAAGGATAGGGGTAAACCAAGGGGGGGATTAGGTTAGCATATCAGTTAGGGTTAGAATTTAAGAAATGGGTAAGGTTAAGTTTAAGAAAAACATATTTTGATTAATCACATGGTTAGGGTTAGTATAAACTCACACATAAGTAATGAGGCAATTGGTTAGGGTTAGAAAAAAATGTATGTTAAGGGTTAGTTATACGAGGAGGAAAAATAACACTTTTCTTGAAAAAATTAAGGTCCAAGGTCTGAAAAACTAGGGTAGAGTTAGGGTCTCCACCTTATTTATGTATTATTTCTGTGTTTTCAGAAACTGCTTCATTAAATATTGGAATGCGCCGCTGTGAACTGCCGTTGTTCAGTAAAGCCCACTTGAACATCCGATGAGCTTTCTGACCGAAGCCCGATTGGCCCAATTCAGAAACAGGTCAAATCCTCAACAGGTTCAGCGATGAAATCTGTTGAGGAAACTGGAGAAACGATAAAAACATGACAGTGTGATGAAGAGGGACCACAGCACATCACCCTCATCTCTCCATCCATGGAAGGATGCTCAGAAAATAAACAGCAGGCTCAACACCTGGACGTTCACAGACTGCAGAGTTTATTTCACACCTTTGTAGCGTCTTCAGAACTTTGTCCTTTTCTAAACACTCGATCAGCTTTAGCTCATACAGCAGGACAGAATCAGTTGGCTTTAGGGGCGGATGCAGAAAAATATCTATGGCAAGAGTGGAGCAAGGATTTTGTATAGATATATAGAAATAAGTAATAATTTTAGGATTATTATGAATGTTTAAATAAACATTGAACTATTGGGAGTTTATCACCCTTATGGCCTGAGGAACGAAGCTGGTGCTGAATCTGGTTGTTCTACATCTGAAGCTGCTGAGTCCAGAAGGCAGCAGGGAGAATGGACCCTGCTGAGGTTCTGGACGGGCGGTTCTGGACGAGAGGTTCTGGACAGGCGGTTCTGGACGGGAGGTTCTGGACGGGCGGTTCTGGACGGGCGGTTCTGGACGGGAGGTTCTGGACGGGCGCAATAGATTCTTATTCCGCTCGTCGTAAATTTCCATACATCTCTATTTTGTAAACCAGGGGCATCAAACTCATTTCCATTTCAAGCCTCATCAAGATCATAAATATCGTCAAAGGGCCGGTTGAGGCATAAAAGTAAAAGTAACTAATAACTAAAATGCTTTCAATGAGTAGTTCTAATAACGAACTATTTAACACTGAAGTATCTTGGCTCTACACACATAAAACTGATTTCATTTGACAGATAGAATAATAATGAAGCGTTATTGTCAAGTCCAACCAAAGCAGTGGCGGAGCTAGACTTTTTTCCAAGGGGGGCCCAAAGGGTGAGCAAGGCTTTATCAGAGGGTCCATATACAAATGATGAACAAAAGGAAACAAATATTGTTTCCTTTTTTTCAAAATTAATTAATATAACTAGTTAGGTTATAATTCAAAGCTTTCATATGACATAACCTACTTACATTTCAGTCATTATAAAACTTAATGGTTTTTCTCATATTCTTACCACACATTTCAAGCAAGAGCTGGGAGATATGAAACATTAGAGGGCAGCATGTCACTAAAACATGTTAAAAGAATCTGTCTAAAACACGATCTATTAGCACTAGCATGGCTAATATAATAAACGAGGCACTATGCAGCGGTACACAACCATTTTGTTTCTTTTTAGAAATGTATGACAAGAGCCGCCTCTCATTAGGAAGGTAACAGCGGTTACTGCTGAGCGTAAAATGTTGGAAATACCTGCAGAACTCCTGACGCTGTAACTCTAAAGCCGTTGATGTGTTTTGGATCAAGCAGGAACCAACATGTCAGTTTAACCAATGAACAGCGTCGGGCATCGGGCTGCTTTCAGGGACAGTCGGAAATTACAGTTTCCTGGCAAATCTTTGCCGATCTCATAAGTATTATATTTTAAAATGACCATTGTACCAAAGACTGACCTGCCTGAAGTCCAGAGGGCCACAGAAGCAGCTTTGATGGGCCTTGAGTTTGACGTGTGTTGCATGCCATCACAGTGATAACATTTAAAATTGCACAAATTCCTTTAAAGATGCTAAGTGAAAATCTTTGTATACATTCTTAATTATTTATTGCCCAAAATTAGCAGAAAAATGATCCAACTGCACCTTCCTGTTTGTTCAAACAAACTTCTCATGAAAACCCTTAACCTTTTTTTAGATACTTTCTGTCATGTTTTTGTCTTAGAGCAGGAATGGAAAGCCCATGTTTCACCTGGTTTTCTGGCAGTATTTTATTTGTGGAACATTTTATTAAACTTAAAAATAAGATATTAATGTGTAAAAGCCTTACAGCCTTACAAAAATATTATTGTGAGGAGAAGCAAAAGTCTTGCATGGGAAAGTAAGGCTTTTGTGAGGAAATGTAAAAAATAAAAAATATGTCTCACAGGATACTTTCTAGGGAAACATTTTTTAAATGTCTCCCGTTTTGGTAATAATTGTTTTTCGTCCAGAACATCAACGGCCCAGGAAACATTTTTGTCCCTTCAGGCCTTCCATAAGTCCGACTGTTTATATCAGCTGATGAAGCGGCCGGTCAGGCTAAGCTAGCGCTCTGTGGATGACTGGGATCCGGGACGTGCTCCGGTTCCGGCTGCGACTCGGTGCTCCGGTTCCGATAACATTTATCCATTCCTCGCCTCTTCCCCCATTGCTATCAACAGAGTTTGGCCCTCAGACCGCCGGTTATCTGCGGATCTTTGCCCCCGGCGCCGTTAGCCAGCGGCTAACCGCTAGCTGCTGGCTAACGGCTAGCCGCTGCTATAAAGGGGAGCGGGAAGCCGCAGGCTGCGTGACCGGGACAGCGCGCGCTGCAGCGGGATGAAAGATGGCGTCTGTCCGGGTGGCTGTGCGGCTCAGGCCGATGAACAGGCGGTGAGTGGCGGACGCGGAGGTTTCCTGGTCCCTCCAGCGGTTTCGGCTGGATGTTGGTTACTGACCGCCGCTGCGGTAAAGGTGATTCTGTGGACGTTTTGTCGCAGTTTGCGGCTGTTTTTGGCCTGAATGCGGGCGGCAGGTGTCCGCAGGTGACCAGGCTGCTCCACCTTTCTCTGCTCTAAATGAACCCAGACCCGCAGGTTCTGGTTTGGGATGTGGAGATTTAACAACATTTCAAGTTTCTGTATTTTGAGGTTTGGAGAAGCAATAATCCCAAACGAAGGAATTAGAGAGGCGGGATCAATTAATACATCCTCCAGTATTCCCGCGGCATCAACATTTCTGTAATCTGGCTGATAATCTGAATCATTCTGGGTCATCATGACGTCAGAGGAGTCATCTGCCTCTTCATCTTTCTCCTCTTCATCAGTTTGATGGTCTCTGCATCCAGAAACAGCTTCATGCAGAAAGTTTGATTTTATGGAAATAAATTAATAGTAAAAGTTTATTAATTGAGTTTAAAATGTGTTCAAATCATTTCTGAAGAAAAGACTAGAAACCTTTAGAGAAATTGATTTGCTATTGATTGATTATTAATCTTATGTCATAATTGCTTTGCCCAGACAGCAACATTGATGTGCTGATCTCCAATCTGACACGTTTTAACATTTACTTGTGTTTTTAACTGAAATGCTTCATGTCTGATTATCTGGTGAAATCCTGTGAATAAATGTGTCGAAGCAAACAGGAGTCTCGGTGAGGACGATCTTTGGACTCTGAGGTTCTTTACACAAAGTTCAGTCCCAGAACCGGCGCTCATACCAAAGCCAACCCGTCGCCTGCAGTGACCTTTGACCCAGTTTTACGTAACATTGCTGTTGTTACTGTCAGATAACAGATTTCTGCTGAAGTCGGGCCGGTTCTGGAGCAGCCGCTCCGGTTCTCCGGTCCAGAACCTCTGAGCCTCAGCAGAACCGGAGTCTGTCTGGTTCTGTTGTGACTTAACATCTGACTGGTTTTATACATTTTGTCTGTTTTTGGTAGTTTATTAACTGGCTTATATTCTGGTTGTGAAAGTATTTCTGTTTTTTTCACGTTGTTGGTTAATATTTGTGGTTTTATGTGTTTTGTTTGCTTGTGAGTATCGGATCCGGCTGCAGGGTTTTACTAGTCAGCTGATTGGTGCGGCAGGCAGGCAGTTAAACATTAAACTGAATTTCTGGACGTTGTGTTGCTCCAAAACCTGGATCCATCGATGAACCAGGGAATTCTTTTAGTTTCGTTCTCCTCAGTTTTTATTGTTCTCATGTCCGTTTAGTCGCTGCAGATGAAACAGAAATGAGTCGGGTTCAGCAAACCTCCTGGTTTTCCTGTGGCTCTGTTCTCTCCGGTTCTCTGGCTCAATAAATGCCGTTTCTGTTGTTTAAAATCCACTTTTTGCACATTTTGATCTTGATTTTGGTCTCTTCTGTCTCTTCTAACAGATGAAGCGCTTAATGAAACCACCAGGCTGCTTTTACAAATGATTTTATGTTTTTTCAAAAACCTCCAGAATGTAACGTCTCAAATCAGCAGGAACAGACAGTTACCTAGCAACCCCGGCTGAGGCCATCCGGTTGGTCAGCTGGTTTCTCGCTGTACAATGGCTGCTGGAAAAGACCAGAGTTTTGCTCTTGACTCACCATCCAGGAACCAGTTAGAGACTTAGACTTGACTTTATTGATCCCTTGGGAAGACTCCCTCAGGAAATTATAGTTACCAGCAGCTTACAGGCAAAAATGTGGCACACAGTGAGCATACATAAAAGAATACAAAAAAATACAAATTAAATACAAGGTACACAGTAAATATAATAAGAATATAAATACAACACAAAAGGAAATTATAGCAATTTGCTGCACTCTGGTTGGATGTGCAGGAGGCTCCACTTCTGCTTGTCAAAGATATACAGTTGTGTTATTGTTTTTGTTTGCAGCCATGTTGACATGCGAGTGTAAACGCTGAGTTGGGGGCGTGGCCAGCAGCAGCTTGACTTAAAGAGACAGAGGTTTAGGAAAAGAGCTGGTCACCTGTTCAGGAAGCGTGATGCGTCGCATGGAAATGTCGTTCAGACTCAGGAATCTTTAACATTTGAACCAGAAGCGGGTCGGAACCAGATGTTGATCCAGATGTTGATCCAGATGTTTTCTCCTCCAGGGAGAAAGAGCTGGAGGCCAAATGCATCATCAGGATGGAGGGAAGCAAGACCAGCATCACCAACCTGAAGGTTAGCTGGGTTCTGGTTCTGGTTCTGGTCCAAACCGGTCAGAACCAGAGCTTCGGTCTGTCTGCCCCTCAGGTCCCAGAGGGCGTGGTCGGCGACTCGATGAGGGAACGGGTCAGAACCTTCACCTACGACTTCTCCTACGACTCGGCGGACGGACGGAGCCGCGCCTTCGTCTCCCAGGAAACGGTGAGGCCGGCGGCACGGAGCGGTGGCGAACCGCAAAGGTGCTGCTGTGACCTTTGACCTCTGACCTCCGCAGGTGTTCAGGGACCTGGGCTCCGACGTGCTGAAGGCAGCCTTCGAGGGATACAACGCCTGCGTGTTCGCCTACGGACAGACCGGATCCGGGAAGTCCTACACCATGATGGGCGTCCCAGTAAGAACTCGCACTGGTTCCCAGTAAGAACTCGCACTGGTTCCCAGTAAGAACTCGCACTGGTTCCCAGTAAGAACTCGCACTGGTTCCCAGTAAGAACTCGCACTGGTTCCCAGTAGCGGCTGCAGAGCTGGTCGCCGTGGAGACGGCTATCGATCTGTTTGATTGGACGTCTGGCTGAGTTTGTTCTGGACGAGAAAAGAGAGAGAAAGTTTGTCCAGTGGAAACCAGTAGCTGCTTCTGCTCAGACTGGTTGGCTCAGTGGGAGAAATCCAACAAACAAGTGATGGCCTAGTCCAAGTCAGCCTTCCACAGTGCTGGGCCTCCATTTATGAATGTGTGGGTTGATTTCTCCGACAGAACTGAAGCACGACCTTTGACCCTCAGCTTCCAGCTGAGACTCCCAGCAGGTTTGGTCTGAGATTCAAGAACATTCAGCTGCGTTCAGTCATTTCAAAGTAAATGTAGTCAGACGGAGCGCCGCGGCGGCCATCTTTACCATTGCTAATGTAGCGCCGCGGCGGCCATCTTTACCATTGCTAACGGAGCGCCCGGGGCCATCTTTACCATTGCTAATGGAGCGCCGCGGCGGCCATCTTTACCTTTGCTAACGGGGCGCTGTGGGGGAGCTGTGGGGTCGCTGTGGGGGAGCTGTGGGGGCGCTGTGGTGCTGCCCTCTCTCCTGATGATATGGCCGGTTCGTCTGTTTGTGCTGACAACAGATTTGGTTCTCTGATCTCCAGAGAACAATCTGTGCTGAGAGGTCAGAGGAGTCCCTCAGGGAAGTGCTCAGTCTGGCTCTGATTGGATCTGGCAGGAGCTGCTTCTTCTTCTTCTACTGCTGAATGAACGCGGTTTGACCTGGACGCCTGAATGGACGGATCAGGCCAGTTCTTCTGGAAACTGAAGTGTTCAGTTAATTTAGATCAATAAAAACCGTGGATTCAAAACGCAGGAGAAGAGATTCAGACAGGAAGGAGAGTTTTTCTCTTGCGTTGTTTTCTTCTGTTTTTGTGGCTCAACTTGAGGAATTTTGCCATATTTTCCAGCAAACTCTATGAATACAAGAAAATAACAAGCAGACATTTAATTCTTTAAACCAGAACTTCCCAAACATTTCAGTGACGACCTGCCACTGAAAATTCCCAATTATGACTTTATTTAAAATTAAGCACAGAGTGAAATCATTTTCATGAAATATTTACATTTGGTAAAACAGATCCATTCTGGGGAAACGCTGCCCCCTGCAGGTGAGAGCCAGAGTTACTGGAGCCAGAGTTACTGGAGCCAGAGTTACTGGAGCCAGAGTTACTGGAGCCAGAGTTACTGGAGCTCAACTTTCTGATCATTTTAGTGGAAAATTTGCAGTAACCTCAGAATGAGGCAGCAGCGTTTGCATGGTAACAGGCCGTTTTCCCCCAGGGCGACGCCGGTTTGATTCCCCGGATCTGCGAGGGTCTGTTCGGTCAGATCGCTGACGCGTCGCGTCGAGACGAAGCTTCGTTCCGCACCGAGGTCAGGTAAGTCCACCAGGTGGCGCTACGGAAGCCGACCGCGAAGATCAGCTCTGAGCACAGCTGAGCTGAGGAGGAGTGGTGCTGTGGGCTGCCAGAGAAGGCGGGAGTCACCATGGCGACGGCACTTTCTCTTTATCTGGTTATTTTTTGCCTCATTTCTTGGAGACAAACTGAACCAGAACCCAAACGGGTCGAACACCAGAAGCTGACCTGTCGTCCCTCCAGCTACCTGGAGATCTACAACGAGCGAGTCAGAGACCTGCTGAGCGTCCAGCCACACCTACAACCTGCGCGTCCGCGACATCCCAAGGACGGGCCGTACGTGGAAGGTAGCGGCCGCCGGCGCCGTTCAGCGCCGCTTCATGGGCGTTAACCCGGCTTTCCAAAATTCATGTTTTTTTCACGTCTTTCTGGTGTTTCCATTAATATCTGACATGTTTTCAGTGTGCTTTCAGTTTTTCTGATTAGTGTGGTGGGTTTGTGTTGCGGCGCAGACCTGTCCAAACACCTGGTGCAGAACTACAGCGACGTGGAGGAGCTGATGGAGGCGGGCAACATCAACCGCACCACCGCCAGCACCGGCATGAACGACGTCAGCAGCCGCTCCCACGCCATCTTCACCATCAACTTCACGCAGGTCGGTGGCGTCGGCCAATCCCACGACCTCGTGTTGGCGGGCCCAAGTGACCGCCGCGTCTGATTTCAGGCCAAGTTTGACGCGGAGATGCCGAGCGAGACGGTGAGTAAGATCCACCTGGTGGACCTGGCCGGCAGCGAGCGCGCCGACGCCACCGGCGCCACCGGCGCCCGCCTGAAGGAGGGCGGGAACATCAACAAGTCGCTGGTCACGCTGGGCAACGTCATCTCCGCTCTGGGTCAGGACCGCCGTGTTAAGGCGCCACCGCGGCTGCCGCTCCGGTTCTGAGCCGTCGTCTCTGTTTCCATCCAGCTGACATGGCGCCGGACGGCGGGAACGCCAACCAGAAGAAGAAGACGGTGTTCGTCCCCTACAGAGACTCGGTGCTGACCTGGCTGCTGAAGGACAGCCTGGGTGGCAACGCCAAGACCATTATGATCGCAAGTGAGCGCTGCCGCCACCGCCGCTGCCGCCACCGCCGCCAACCGGTCAGAGTAAAAGCCTGACTGTTTGGTCTTTGCAGCCATCTCCCCCGCCGACGTGAACTACGGCGAGACGCTCAGCACCCTGCGCTACGCCAACCGAGCCAAGAACATCATCAACAAACCCACCGTCAACGAGGACTCCAACGTCCGGCTGATCAGGGAGCTGCGGGCGGAGATCGCCCGGCTCAAGGCGCTGCTGCTGCAGGGAAACCAGGTGAACGCTCAGGCGGCGAACGGCGCCACGCCGCACTTAATACCAGGAACATCAAAACGACGTCTCACGACGATAACCTCCGAAAACCAAGACGCCTAACTGACTGGATTTACGGGTCAGTTTAGCTGAATATCAGAAAACTCGAGTGCTGAACCCTGAGGCGCTCCAGAAGGACTGGTTTTCCTGATGGGTCCCCACGTCACGTTTTACAGCTCATCGTTGTTCGCTAATATCATGACAATAAAAATAATCCCACCAGTCAGGTCTTCGTGAAGCAGCAGAGCTCGGCTGTTTGAACGGTTTCGGCGACCCAATTACCGGTTCTGGTAGCGGCAGCACCATGGTTTCCTTGGCCAAAATCACCTGAAACGGTTTTCCCTCCTCTGCTTCAGATCGCTCTGCTGGACTCGCCCACGGCTCTGAGCATGGAGGAGAAGCTGCACCAGAACGAGGCCCGGGTCGGTCCACATCAGACAACATGGAGGACGGAAACGTTCTGAAAACCTCCTGAGGTCCACTGGGCGACCCGGTCCGATGGCTCACTCTGCTGCTTTGGTCCGCAGGTTCTGGAGCTGACCAAGGAGTGGACCAACAAATGGAACGAGACGCAGAACATCCTGAAGGTAAGAGGGCCCCGTCGGACCGGGCCCGGTCCAGGCCCCGTCAGACCGGGCCCGGTCCCGACCCGGTCCGACTCCTCCTCCTCTGCGCTGCAGGAGGAGACGCTGGCTCTGCGGAAGGAAGGCATCGGCGTGGTTCTGGACTCGGAGCTGCCTCACCTCATCGGGATCGACGACGACCTGCTCAGCACCGGCATCATCCTCTACCACCTGAAGGTGGCGCCGTCGGGTCAGACTGGAGTCGGGCCGCGAGGCGTTCAGGTTGCTCATGAAACGTGTGTTTTGTGTCTCAGGAGGGACGGACGTATGTGGGCCGGGAAGACGCGTCCAGCGAACAGGACATCAGTGAGTCGTCTCCGTCTGATGAAGACCACTGGTGGTTCTGGTTCTGGTTCTGATGCCGCGCTCACGTTCTGCTCTGTTCCTGCAGTTCTGCACGGCCTGGACCTGGAGAGCGACCACTGCGTGTTTGAGAACCAGAATGGAACGGTGACCCTGGTGCCGCTCGGCGGGGCTCTGTGTTCGGTCAACGGGGTTCTGGTGGCGGCGCCGGTGCAGCTCAACCAGGGTGCGGATCCAAAAGAACCCGAGTATTTATTTCACTGCCTGGTGTAACTACGGAATGGACTGAACTTATAGAGCTTTTCCAGTCATGTTGATCACTCAAAGCGCTTTCCACTGGAGTCACATTCACCCATTCGCACACATTCATACACCGAGACGCAGACCGGTAGGCAATTTGGGGTTAAGTGCCTTGCCCAGAGGCACATCGACATGGCAGGACAAAGCTGGAATCAAACTGCTCAGCAGTGGACACCATTAACTGAAAGTTAGCTTCACTAAATCTCTAGCGCTAATTATGGTTCCACTGAAGCTGCATCTCCAGATTGCTAATGCTAAAGCGTTTTACAGACATAATTAGAAGAAGCTAATGCTAAAGCCCTGGCCCAACACAATTAGCATGATAATTAGCTGAAGCTAATGCTAAAGCCCTGGCCCAACACAATTAGCATGATAATTAGCTGAAGCTAATGCTAAAGCCCTGGCCCAACACAATTAGCATGATAATTAGCTGAAGCTAATGCTAAAGCCCTGGCCCAACACAATTAGCATAATTAGCTGAAGCTAATGCTAAAGCCCTGGCCCAACACAATTAGCATAATTAGCTGAAGCTAATGCTAAAGCCCTGGCCCAACACAATTAGCATGATAATTAGCTGAAGCTAATGCTAAAGCCCTGGCCCAACACAATTAGCATGATAATTAGCTGAAGCTAATGCTAAAGCCCTGGCCCAACACAATTAGCATAATTAGCTGAAGCTAATGCTAAAGCCCTGGCCCAACACAATTAGCATAATTAGCTGAAGCTAATGCTAAAGCCCTGGCCCAACACAATTAGCATAATTAGCTGAAGCTAGCGCTAAGGCACTGACACAACCCTGCTGGCTCTGCCTGTGTGTCACCATGAGAACATGAAGCTCTTCTTGTTTTCTGTGGATTCTTTCAGGTCCTCCAGTTTCTGAAGGTTCTGGTTCTGGGAACTCGATCGGTCATTAACTGGTTGTCCTTCTGTCTGTGGTGCAGGAGCTGTTATTCTGCTGGGCCGGACCAACATGTTTCGCTTCAACCATCCCAAGGAAGCAGCCAAGCTCAGGGAGAAGAGGAAGGTGAGTTCAGGGCCGGTCGGGGCGTTCCGGTGAGGTTCAGCTGAGTCCAGCATGGTTCTGTAGAACCTGCTCTGTCTCCTCAGAGCGGCCTCCTGTCCTCGTTCAGCCTGTCCATGACGGACCTGTCCAAGTCCTGTGAGAACCTGTCCACCGTGATGCTGTACAACCCGGGGTGAGTCCAACCATCAGAACCTCACATCCTGCTGTGGTTCTGGTTCTGAGAATCTCACATTTACTCGTTGATCGGTGCCTGAAGCTCCCGCATCGAGACGTTTCCTCCATGAAGGAGCCGACATTCGGTGAAACTCGTTGATTAACGTCGATTCTGGTTCAGAGAATGAAAACCAAACGTTGCATCAGATCAATGCAGGTTTTTTAATCCAGACCTGTTCAGGTTCTGGACGGGTTCTGGACTCCGCCATCCAGGTCTACAGAGCCGACCAGCATATCTCCTCCATAACCGAACTCAGTCAGAGGCCTATGTTTTCACTGGAAAGTTGCATGGAAGGAAAAAGTGCAGAAGTGATGAGAAACACAAATGTTTCCAGTTGAAGATTTTAAGCATTTAAAAACAATTTGAACTTCAGCCTGCTTCCTTCAACTGAACAAGATGAATTGATTCCTTTAGCTGAAGGTTTTAACATGTAAAACAAGTTTTCTACTTTTTTCCAGTTTTTCTCATTTTCCTTCATCTTCCTGGTTTCCTTCTGTTTGCCTCAGTCTTGGTTTTATTTCCTGTTGATTTTAAAGGTCTTTTAGCGTTTTGTCTTGGAATTTAATCATTTTTCGGAGAACAGTTCAGTTTTGACTCGGCACCACAGAAGAAGAACTGTTATGATTATTGGTTATTGATCTGAGCTGATTGGATCTGGACCAGCACTAACTATGTCCCTGTCCCGTTGGCAGTCTCTTCACTCAGAAGGGCCCCGTCTTCCTCAGGTAGTCGTCCACTTCCTGTCTAACTGACCCGTCCGTCCACCTGTCTGTCTGCCATCAGCTTGCTGCTCCTGTCCTCTCAGACTCTGTGTCGTCCCTGGAGTTTCACCTCCAGCTTGATTTTGTTTGCCGCCTCCGTCCACTCGGCCCGTCACGTCCCGCGGTGTTCCTCAGAAGACGTGCCGGACGCTAACAGATGCTAACGGTGTTTGTCTCCGCAGGCTGGAGTTCGAGAGGCAGCAGAGAGAAGAGCTGGAGAAGCTGGAGATGAAGAGGTAAACCGGCGCTCACTTAGCATGTCCGCTAACGTGTCTGCCGGCGTGGCCGCTGCAGCCAGATGCTGCAACATAATCATAGTCTCACATTTTATTGTTGTTTTACTATTTATAACTCGGAGTTATAAATGTGGATCTCAGAGCGTTTTGATTGGTTGTTGTCTCCTGTGAGCCCGCCTCTTTCTGGCAGCCCTGAGGCGTTCCTCAGGGACCGACCTGGAATTTTATTCTTATTTTATCCTTAATTTCACAGATTAATGAGATCTATGGGTCGTTAACATCACAGAAACACTTAAAAGTTACAACTACAGGAAATAGAAGCAAAACTAAAAATGCTGAAAATGGCAAAAACATTAAATCTATAAAGATGTAAAACTTGCTCCACTGAACATAAATCCTCCAGACCACTAGGGGGAGCCGGGGGTCTGTTCTATAGTATTGCAGAAGACATGAAGGATAACAAAGCTTTTCTTCCTCTTTCTTCTGAATACCCCTGAGGTTCTGGTTGCAGACGGTTGGGTCGGTTCCCCCTGGTGGTCTGGAGGAACAACGTTAGTGCAGCCAGTTTGCGGCGTTTATTTTTGCTTCTGTTTTCTGTGGTCGCAGCATTTTTTTGTTGCATTTACTGTTTTGTTGGCCTCCATGACTGCTGCCAGTCGGACCGAAATCTGGGCGGAATGTTAAACTTCCTGACTTCCTGTGCTCGTGTTTCTGCAGGACGCTGATCAAGGAGATGGAGGAGAAGCAGCTGAGTGAGAAGGCGGAACTAGAGCGCCTCCAGCAGGAGGTGGAGAGTCAGCGCAAGGAGTCGCAGGAGGTGCAGCAGCGCATCCTGCGGCAGGAGGAGAGCCTGCGCCGCCGCAGCCAGGACATCGAGAGCCGCCTGCGGGACTTCCTGGCCGAGAAGGAGCGCTTCGAGGAGGAGCGGCGCTCCGAGGTCCAGGAGGTGGCGCTGCAGCGCAGGAAGCTGCAGCAGGAGGAGCAGCAGGAGCAGCAGGAGGTGGCGGAGCAGACGGAGATCTGCCGCGAGCTGAAGCGGCTGCAGAGGGAGCGCAAGGAGCAGCAGGCGCGGCTGGAGGCAGAGCGGCGGCGGCTGGAGGAACAGGAGCGGGAGCAATTGAGTCTGGTCGCCCGGCTGGAGGAGCAACTGCGGGAGGCGCAGGAGGCGGCGGCGGCGCTGCTGGCCAGAGAGGATGCGCGACGCCTGGAGGAGGAGCGGCGTGTCCTGGCGGAGATCAGGGAGGCACTGCTGCGAGCCAAGGAGGCCGCCGAGCGCACTGACGGCGAGGACGCCGCTAAGGAGGCGCGCTCCGTCCAAAAGCAGTACCTGGCCTTCAAGGAGGCGCAGGTGGATGAGCTGCAGCGGCTGCAGGAGGTGCTGCAGCAGCAGAGGGAGCTGCTGCAGCAGGAGGTGGCAGAAGAGAGGAGCGCCATGCAGCAGCTCGTGCGCAGCCTGAAGGAGCGCCAGCAGAGGGCGCCGCAGGATGACGGCGGCCAGGAGGAGGCGCTGCTCCGCCAGACGCAGCAGCGCCTGCACTTCAAGGAGCGGCAGCTGGCCAACATGGCCGCCGGCTCGCTGCCGGCGCTTGCGGAGGAGCAGCGGCGGGCGCAGGAGGTGCTGCGGCGCGGCGCGGCGCCGACCGGCCTGGACAACACGCTGTTCCAGGTGGAGAAGGAACTGGAGGAGATGCAGGAGAAGCTGCACCGGGCACGGCACGGCGCGCAGCAGCTGCAGCAGCTGCAGGAGAGCTGCGAGTTCACGGCCAACGTGGCGCGGCAGGAGGAGAAGGTCCGCCGCAAGGAGAGGGAGATCCTGGCCTGGAGGGAGGCGCAGCAGCGGGAGGCGCTGGAGCGGGCCGTGGCCCGGCTGGAGCGCCGCCACGCCGCCCTCAGGCCCGACCGGTGCCACGCCCGGCCGGACCGCCGCAGGTCCGCTTCTGGTTCCGGTCTTACTGGCCGACCCGGCCGGTCCGACCCGAACTCAGGACTCCGGTTCTGTTCTGCAGGGTGGAGCAGGAGATCCAGGAGCTGCGGCGGCGCATCAACGAGAGCGAGAACCAGAACCGGGCCCAGTCGGTCGGTACCGAGGAGAAGATGGGTCACAGCAGCTCCCCGGTCGGACACATGCAGAGTCTGAACCCGCTGCTGCCGCTGTCCGATGACAGGTAGGCCCGGTTCTGATTCTGGCTCCAGTTCTGGTTCCGGTCCGGCTCTAAGGCTCCGATGCTCCAGCAGGATCAACGCCTACATCGAGGAGGAAGTGCAGCGCCGGCTGAGGAAGATGAACCTCCTGAACGGCGGCGGCGTGGATCTGTCCGTGTCCTGCGACTCTCTCCGGGTATGACCTTTGACCCCAGACCTCTGAGTCGGGTCCAGCCGGCGGTTCTGTTGAGTTCTGTCAGGTGTAGCTTGTTTGTCCAGAACTGAAGTTGACCTGTTCGACTCTGCAGGACGAGGAGGAAGTTAGCGACTGTAGCTCTGTTAGGCTAACAGACGAGGTAAGACCAGGAGCCCTGACCTTGACCCCTGCATGACCTTAATAATATGGTTTCCTGGGTTTATTTTGTCCGGCTTGTTCTTGGATCTGTTCGCCGCCTCATCTTACATGAACCATGATCTAGTAAATCCACCTGGTTGTAGAACTTATGGGAAAATTTTCTGATGCTGTTAATTTTAAATCTTTGTTTTCAGGAAGATGAAAAACTGCAGAAGATAAATCCACGAAGGTTGAAGTATGAGGTGAGTTTAGGGTAATTTGTGCTGCATGTAAACTGCATGATGTTAATTTAGCTAATAATCATTTGTATTAGAGGCGCCGTCACACTGGGTGTGAGAGCAGAGCTTTATTGATGTGCAGTTGACATTCAAAGCTGTTTTTAGCATCTGTTGTTAAGATGGACTAGAGACTGGCCCAGGCTGACCCGGTCCAGTCAAAATGGCTGCTCTGCCATCTTTCTCTGTAGCAGCTTCCACACTGAAGAGTGTTGCGATGTGGTTCGGTCTGCGACTGTGTTCCGGTTCAAATGATTGTGGGCGCAGTGGTCCGGCCGATCAGAGTCGGTTCTGCAGAAACCGACCCTGTGGGTTGGAGAAGTACCTCCGGACCCTGCTGGATGAGTCCAGAACCAGAACTGCCCGGATCAGGGAGATCCTTCTGGCTAATCAGGATCTGGAGGGTCATGAAAACCTTCGGGAGGAAATGCAGAACAATGTGATTGTTGGCCAGCGCCAGGTGAAGCGCAGCTAGCCAAGCGGTGTCATGCTACAGTGGGCAGTGTACCGTATGAATAGTTTTGAGTCTCTATGAAAATCCAGTTTGGGTCGGAAAGTTTTGCTCCGAAGTGGGAAGAGAATCATTAGATTAAATAATCAAATTATCTTCGTGCCTGTAGGAAACGGATTAAAACTTCAGCCCAAATGATTAAAATCACCCTTTGTCTAAAATAATTGTGTGTAATTTGCACGTCAGCCTCTTGATGCTGCCACTTTAAATGTCTCGTTTCTCACCTGGTGGTTGGACTGTAATTCTGATTGGGCGGATCATGGACTTCGGTTTAATTCACGCACATTTGCCGTCCTTCTTAGCGATGTAGTCACAGACTTCCCCCTTGTGCTCACAGAACGCCTGCTGGTCTAACCTCCTGGCTCCTCCGGGGTTTGAGGCGAACTCGCTCCCCGACCTCCAGAACGCGTTCGACGAACCAAAGACCGAACTCCTGGAGCCTCGGAGAGAAAAACGGCTGGATAAACTCCTGATCGAAAAAGATCTCGACAAGGAACAATGGTGGGAAGGAGAAGTAAACATTCTTGGAAGGAAGGAGCTCCAAGCTGTTTGTGACCCTGTTGTTGCTACAAAGCCACCAACCAACTGAGTGGAACCAACATGAATGGTTATTATTTCCTTTCTGATTCTGAGGATGTAGAGAAAATGTTGAACATTTATTCCCTCTCTGAGAAAACAATCGATAATCAGAGGTTTGAAGACCCAGAACTTTCAAAGCTTCAGATCAGCCACAAACAAGAAGAGGTCAACGGTTCAGTGGAGCTGGAAGCAGAGGATTTATCGGCCATCTGCACCACCAGTTAGACCATCTCAAAAATGTCAAGAACCGAGCTCAGAACGTTGTCGGCCATGCAGCACAGGAGTTGGATCTTTTACAACTGCAAGGTTCTGGCGAGGAGTTAATCGAGTCTGAGCGAGTTTGGAAAGCCGACGCTAATGAAGAGATGAAACAAGAAGTGGAGAAGCTCCTGGACTGTGAGAGCCACGCTCAAAATCAGGTCCAGGAAGAGTTGGAACCGTCCAATTCTCACGTTTCTGATGATTTGATCAACTCTGGACAGGACTCAAAACATGATGCCCGCCAACCGATGAAACAAGAAATGTTGGATAGGAAGAACGACGTTTTAGACCGGCTTGAAAAAGTCAAGAATGCAGCAGATAAAACGGAGAGAGCAGATGAGTGTCAACAGTTAAAGCCTCACAGCTCTGGCAGCAAGTTTATCATCTCTGAGCAAGATCCAGCAGACGCTGGCAACGCTCCAGCTAAGCTAGAGGAGTCAGACAATGGGAAGAACTTCCTGGAGAACCTTGAAAATGTCAAAATCAAAGGTTGAACCTGGAAGGTAATGAAGAGTTGGAGCAAGACAAAGAGGCATCAGGAAGGCAGGAACTGACCAACAGGAGCTACATTTGGGATTATGTTTCTAAAGTCAGGAGCCAAACTCTGCACCCGTGGACGGCCAGAGAGTCTGAACTGCTCAAGTGGCTGAGTTCTGGTCGAGACGATATCGCCTCCAAGCAGGACAGGTCAGTCAGGGATGAGACGGAAGAAGACGGAGGTGATGCTGCAGGAAGGGTGTCGACTGCAAGGAGCTTTGTCTGGAACTATGTCACTAAAGTTAGGAACCAAACACTGAACCCATTGAGACAGGAAGAACCTGAGCAGCTATCTGAGCTACCCAACTCTAGCAAAGAGTCCATTAAGTCTGGTGGCAGTGAAATGGGTCAAGAAAAAGATGACGCTCCAGAAAGGGTATCCTCAACCCGGAATAACGTTTGGGATTATGTTGCAACGGTTAGGAATCAAACCCTTAACCGCTGGGGGTCGGAGGGACCTGAGAGTCAGGACATCAGTGGTCTCAACAGACAAGAGGAAAATGAAAAACCAGTGAACATGACAACCAGTAAGTCGAACCTTTGGGAGTATGTTACAAAAGTCAAGAATCAAGTCTTGTACCCATGGAGAGCAGAGGAAGCAGAACCTCCCAGCGGTCAACCAACAACGTTCAAGAGCTCAGAAAAATGTTCCAGCCAAGATCCAAGTGAGACGAACAGCAGCCATGTTTTAGGATACTTCACAGGAAAACTTTCAGATGTTTACAAAGATGCAGAGAGACGAATTCAGGACACGAGAGATTTCATCCGAAATGTGGGAGTCGACGATATGAAGTGTGCCGTCTCTCGGTACGTCACCATGAAGTCCAGAGATTTTCCACTGACCCAGACAGCAAAACTTGAACCAGAACCTCCCTCTGGCCTGGAAAACAAAGTCTCCTTGGATCTGTCCAGTACTGCTCAAGGGTTTGGTTTGAAGGCCGTGTCATTGTGGCCGAAGGGCTCCGTGTCCTCGATCAGAAATGCCGGTCCAGAGGACTGCCGCCCCTCAGAGTTTTATCAGAGTCTCATTGAGTTGCCACCGGCTCTGGCGCAGCTTCATGGTCTGTCATCCCAGCAAATCATTGACAGAACTGAACCTCTGTCTCCTCACAGACCAGGTAGGAGGATCCTGAGCATCTTCTGGCTCAGAGCGGCCAGCTTTGTCCGACCCAGTCCAGAACCAGCCTGCCTCCTTCTGTCAGAACAGGACCTGACGGTAGTTTCTGCTGACCAGGACTCATCGGACACCCTCGGTCTCTTCCACCACTTTGACCTTAAGAGATCCGGGAGGTCCAGATCAGTTTGGCAGGGCAGCATGTCCGTCTGATCGGATCCAGGGAGGACTCGGTTCTGGCAGTCTTCACTCACAACCAGGATCTCACGCAGGACTTCTGCAAGGCGGTGCTGAAGGCTCGCTGTCCGGAGACGTTCTCTGAGGCGACAGAGAGTCACCCGCTGCTGTCGCAGGACCTCATGGCTCTGTCTGGATTGGACCTCCCGGGTTCCTGACATTGTGTCAGACATCGGTCTGAGCCTCACTTCCAGATTCAAGCGGGTCCTAGCGGACCTGCTCTACATTGTCCACGGGAACATGGACGGCCCCGGCAAACCTTCCCTGGCGGACATTCGTCCTCTGCTCTACAGCAGCGTCCGGCTGCACCAGGACTCTCTGGTCCAGTTCCTCCTGACCGACAGCCACGTTGCTCTCCTGCGGGAGGACGGAGTGTTTCACCCGGCGCCGCGGGGATCCAGCTGGGTTCCCGTCCAGCCGCAATTCCAGGGACTGAAGCTGCGGCGGCGTTCGGACATCCGGTGTCTGCTGGTCAGGAGGAACGAGGTCTGCTTCAACGTCGACATCGTTTTCACAAATCGCGATCGGCAAACTCCAAAACGGATGGTGGAGCCAAGGCGGCGCTCTGCCCACGTTCCCTCCAACGGTGGTCGGTTTGAGTCCTGGAAGTTAAGTTTCGGCTGCTCTGCAGAAGCTCAGATCCTCATCAACCATCTGTGCGTCTGAAGATGGAGCCAGCAGAGCCCGTCTGCAGCACGACCGAAACATTAAAGACCGATACATTAAAGACCGAAACATTAAAGACCGAAACATTAAAGACCGAAACATTAACGACCGAAACATTAAAGACCGAAACATTAAAGACCAAAACATTAAAGACCGAAACATTAAAGACCGAAACATTAAAGACCGAAACATTAAAGACCGAAACATTAACGACCGAAACATTAAAGACAGAAACATTAACGACCGAAACATTAAAGACCGAAACATTAAAGACCGAAACATTAACGACCGAAACATTAACGACCGAAACATTAAAGACCGAAACATTAAAGACCGAAACATTAAAGACCGAAACATTAAAGACCGAAACATTAAAGACCGAAACATTAAAGACCGAAACATTAAAGACCGAAACATTAAAGACCGAAACATTAAAGACCAAAACATTAAAGACCGAAACATTAAAGACCTAAACATTAAAGACCGAAACATTAACGACCGAAACATTAACGACCGAAACATTAACGACCGAAACATTAACGACCGAAACATTAAAGACAGAAACATTAAAGACCGAAACATTAAAGACCGAAACATTAAAGACCGAAACATTAAAGACAGAAACATTAACGACCGAAACATTAAAGACAGAAACATTAACGACCGAAACATTAACGACCGAAACATTAAAGACCGAAACATTAAAGACCGAAACATTAAAGACCGAAACATTAAAGACCGAAACATTAAAGACAGAAACATTAACGACCGAAACATTAAAGACCGAAACATTAAAGACAGAAACATTAACGACCGAAACATTAAAGACCGAAACATTAAAGACCGAAACATTAAAGACCTAAAACATTAAAGACCTAAACATTAAAGACAGAAACATCAAAGACCTAAAACATTAAAGACAGAAACATTAAAGACCGAAAACATTAAAGACCGAAAACATTAAAGACCGAAACATTACAGACCGAAAACATTACAGACCGAAAACATTAAAGACCGAAACATTAAAGACCGAAACATTAAAGACAGAAACATTAAAGACCTAAAACATTAAAGACAGAAACATTAAAGACCGAAAACATTAAAGACAGAAACATTAAAGACCTAAAACATTAAAGACCGAAAACATTAAAGACCGAAACATTAAAGACCTAAAACATTAAAGACAGAAACATTAAAGACCTAAAACATTACAGACCGAAAACATTAAAGACCGAAACATTAAAGACCGAAACATTAAAGACCGAAACATTAAAGACAGAAACATTAAAGACCTAAAACATTAAAGACAGAAACATTAAAGACCGAAAACATTAAAGACAGAAACATTAAAGACCTAAAACATTAAAGACCGAAAACATTAAAGACCGAAACATTAAAGACCTAAAACATTAAAGACAGAAACATTAAAGACCTAAAACATTAAAGACCGAAAACATTAAAGACCGAAACATTAAAGACCGAAAACACAAAATTCAAATGTTTTTAACTTTAATTTCAGAAAGACTGAATTTAAATGTGCAATAAGGAGAATCTGCTGCTGGCTGAAGCAGGTGAATGATGATGATGTCACGTCACGGTTTTTATTATTTCACAGCCAAGATGTTGAATTTTGCGCAGCGTGTTTGTAACTGATTTGAAACCAAATAAAGTTTCCATCCGTTTTAACGATGGTTGTTTCTTAGATCTGGTGGTCTTTTCCCAGATTGTTCCGGGTCCATCGTTTACTGTCTGCTCCTCTTTCCGTCTGCTTCCCGCCTGCTGGTGGTGATTTGTTGCGCAGCGTCTGATGTCGCGCCCGGCCGGGACGCCGCGCGCCGCCGCCGAGGAGCCCGTCAGAGTGAGCATCCCGCGCTACGTGCTGCGCGGCCAGGGCAAGGACGAACACTTCGAGTTCGAGGTCAAGGTGAGTCCGCTCGGCTCAGGTACGTTTACTGGCACCATGGAAACGACAGGAGCAAAGCGACACATTTAGACCAGAACCAGTAAAACCAGCAGCTGATCCTCAACGCTCCCAGCAGAAACCATCTGCTCCATGAAGTAAGACTTTACAGATTCAGCAGCTATTTATTGGTGCAGATGAAAATAAAACACGAGACATAAATCATGTTTGCATCTTTCTGATTTCGTTGCTTTTTCAGTTTCAAAACGCAGCAAAGAAAACAGAATCAATCTGCTGCTTTGTAACGTTTAAAGCTCAGCTTGCTGAAAATGAACAATTGCAAAACTGTTTCTCTGCATCGGCTCGTTTGGACTCGGCGGTTCTGACCTGAACTCAAAATGAACAAAATGAAAACCTCCAGGATTCGTTTTGAATTCAGAAAGATGAAGCAACAATTACATCATTTCTTTTCATTCAATTTCACATTTAGCCTTTTAGTTTGAAACCAGAAAGAACCGAACAGATTCATGTGAATCGAATCAGTTTCTGGTTTAGGCTGGGAGGCGCTGAGGGTTCTGCCGGGCCCGGTGGGGGCGGCCGGTTCCCCGGCCCGGTTCCCAGAGCTGCTCTGTGTTCATCAGGGTGTCGGTGTTGGATGACAGCTGGACTGTGTTCAGACGCTACAGCCGCTTCAGAGAAATGCACAGGAGCCTGAAGTCCAAATATCCGGAGGTGAGCCGCCAGAACCTGACTCGTTGGTTCTGGTTCTGATGAAACTGTTGTCCAGAACCGGTCCTGATCGTAGTTCTGGTTCTGATGGTCTTTGTTTCCAGCTGGCGGTTCTGGAGTTTCCTCCGAAGAAGCTGTTTGGGAACCGGGACGAGCGGATGGTCGGAGCGCCGCGGCCACCTGGAGGTACGACGGATCGGTAGGAACCGGACCGGAACCGGGCCTACGGGTCCTCTCGTAGTGTTTTCTGTTTTTTTTAATAAACTTTATTAAAACATGCATTCTGAGATTCCCATGGATTGTTTAGAGCCTCCAGCTGTGATCCTGTACCCAGGATCACAGCTGGAGTACAGCTGTGATCCTGGAATGCATTGCTGTAAGTCGACAGTGAATACGTTCCTGACTGAAGTCGAACTGCAGCGGTTAGAAAAACTCAACGACTGTAAAGTGGCAGACCTGATCCTGCAGCGGCAGACCTGATCCTGCAGGGGCGACAGTGTTTGTTTCAACATGGTGACCTGCTTAGCGCTTTAGCATTGAAACCAGAATACTTCTGCTAAATACTTTAGCAGAAGTATTTAGCTTCTGCTAAATACTATGTTCTATGTTGGAATAACGCTTTAGCAGAGCTAATGTTTCTGAGAAGTGCTTTAGGATTTTGGTGGTTCTGATGACCCGTCTGCCTGTGTCCCCAGCGGTACCTGAGGAACCTGTTCCAGGTCATGCTGTCCTGCTCCGGTTCTCCTCTCAGACCCGATGAGGACGGAGTTTTCCGCCTGTCCAAGTTCAACATCTGCGAGTTTTCTCCGTTCTTCAAGAAGGGCGTCTTCGAGTCCAGCAGCTACGGAACCGGCTGAGGCAGAACCGGCCACGAAGGCCTGGACCTTCCTGTTCATGTGGTTCTCCGGTTTGGTCTTGCAGAACGAGTCTGGAGGACAGACTACAGAACCCCTGGTTCTGCTTCCTTCAGCTGCTCAGGACACCAAGAAACAGAACCAGAGTTCTGGATCCAAATGGTTGTGGAGAAGATCTGCAGCTTCTCTAGAAACAAAATTTCCTGTTTGCTGCTATAAATCAATAAATGATGAGCCGATGAAAACGGATCAGAACCGACTGCAGGTTGGACCGAAATGTTCCTCTCTGCTGGAGAGACAAATATAAAACTGGAACTAATTATTTAAATGTCTGAAATATAGAAATTAAATCTAAATAAATCAATAAAGTGAACATTTTCATTTTCTCATAATTTTTCTTCCAGCGTTTTGATTTGTTGGCCATTAGTAAGGGGCGGGGCTAGCCTACCAGCTGGCCAATCAGATGTGAGATCAGTTTTTTTTCATGATGGCTTCAACACAGGAAGCTCTAGGGAGAAAGCGGCGGCATCGTGAACCCGCCTGAAGGTTTCTGGTTCCGAATTGATCCAAGTTCATTGGTCGGAACAGTCAGATCCGTTCCGTCAGCACCGTCCGGTCCAGGTTCCTCAAGAACCGGCTCGGCGGGCCTGGAGGGAGAGCGGAGCGGCGGGACGACTGCGACGTCCACGTCGTCCTGCAGGGCGCAGCAGCTGCGGGAAGACATACAGGATGTCAACAGCTGCAGGACAGAAAGCGGGAAGCTGCAGGTAGACTGACCTGGGCGCCTGGTCCAGGTCCAGCTGCAGAGCCTCCATGGCGGTCCGTTTGGACTCCAGAATCTCCTGGAAACAGGTTTCAGACTCAGATAATCCCAGGAGAACCGGGATTCTCCTTCACTTCCTGAAAGCTGCGGTTAGCATCAGAACCTGGAATTAGGCCATTCTGCTAGCTTATGTAGCAACATGCTAACTAGCTTCTAGCTACCTTAGCTTAAGGTTTTTACTCCATGTTTTCTACTGAGGAGTTTCTCAACTATTATGAACCTGGTAGCGACTCTGATGTCATCAGTTCAGTTGTTGCTAAGCTAACAAACACTCTGTGATGTCATCAGCTCTGTTGCTAAGCTACAAACACTCTGTGATGTCATCGGCTGAGTTGTTTGCTAAGCTAACAAACACTCTGTGATGTCATCGGCTCAGTTGTTGCTAAGCTAACAAACACTGTGATGTCATCGGCTGAGTTGTTGCTAAGCTACCAAACACTCTGTGATGTCATCAGCTCAGTTGTTGCTAAGCTACCAAAAACTCTGTGATGTCATCAGCTCAGTTGTTGCTAAGCTAACAAAACTCTGTGATGTCATCAGTTCAGTTGTTGCTAAGCTAACAAACACTCTGTGATGTCATCAGTTCAGTTGTTGCTAAGCTAACAAACACTCTGTGATGTCATCGGCTGAGTTGTTGCTAAGCTACCAAACACTCTGTGATGTCATCAGCTCAGTTGTTGCTAAGCTACCAAACACTCTGTGATGTCATCAGCTCAGTTGTTGCTAAGCTAACAAACACTCTGTGATGTCATCAGTTCAGTTGTTGCTAAGCTACCAAACACTCTGTGATGTCATCAGCTCAGTTTGTTGCTAAGCTACCAAACACTCTGTGATGTCATCAGCTCAGTTGTTGCTAAGCTAACAAACACTCTGTGATGTCATCAGTTCAGTTGTTGCTAAGCTAACAAACACTCTGTGATGTCATCAGTTCAGTTGTTGCTAAGCTAACAAACACTCAGTGATGTCATCGGCTGAATTGCTAAGCTAACAAACACTCTGTAATGTCATCAGCTCAGTTGTTGCTAAGCTACCAAACACTCTGTGATGTCATCGGCTCAGTTGTTGCTAAGCTAACAAACACTCTGTGATGTCATCGGCTGAGTTGTTGCTAAGCTACCAAACACTCTGTGATGTCATCAGCTCAGTTGTTGCTAAGCTAACAAACACTCTGTGATGTCATCAGTTCAGTTGTTGCTAAGCTAACAAACACTTTGTGATGTCATCAGTTCAATTGTTGCTAAGCTAACAAACACTCTGTGATCTCATCGGCTGAGTTGCTAAGCTAACAAACACTCTGTGATGTCATCGGCTCAGTTGTTGCTAAGCTAACAAACACTCTGTGATCTCATCGGCTGAGTTGCTAAGCTAACAAACACTCTGTGATGTCATCAGTTCAGTTGTTGCTAAGCTAACAAACACTCTGTGATCTCATCGGCTGAGTTGCTAAGCTAACAAACACTCTGTGATGTCATCGGCTCAGTTGTTGCTAAGCTAACAAACACTCTGTGATGTCATCGGCTCAGTTGTTGCTAAGCTAACAAACTGTGATGTCATCGGCTCAGTTGTTGCTAAGCTAACAAACACTCTGTGATGTCATCGGCTCAGTTGTTGCTAAGCTAACAAACACTCTGTGATGTCATCGGCTGAGTTGTTGCTAAGCTACCAAACACTCTGTGATGTCATCGGCTCAGTTGTTGCTAAGCTAACAAACACTGTGATGTCATCGGCTCAGTTGTTGCTAAGCTAACAAACACTCTGTGATGTCATCGGCTCAGTTGTTGCTAAGCTAACAAACACTGTGATGTCATCGGCTCAGTTGTTGCTAAGCTAACAAACACTCTGTGATGTCATCGGCTCAGTTGTTTCTAAGCTAACAAACACTCTGTGATGACATCAGCTCAGTTGTTGCTAAGCTAACAAACACTCTGTGATGTCATCGGCTCAGTTGTTGCTAAGCTAACAAACTCTGTGATGTCATCGGCTGAGTTGTTGCTAAGCTACCAAACACTCTGTGATGTCATCAGCTCAGTTGTTGCTAAGCTAACAAACACTCTGTGATCTCATCAGTTCAGTTGTTGCTAAGCTAACAAACACTCTGTGATGTCATCAGTTCAGTTGTTGCTAAGCTAACAAACACTCTGTGATCTCATCGGCTGAGTTGCTAAGCTAACAAACACTCTGTGATGTCATCGGCTCAGTTGTTGCTAAGCTAACAAACACTGTGATGTCATCGGCTCAGTTGTTGCTAAGCTAACAAACACTCTGTGATGTCATCGGCCTCAGTTGTTGCTAAGCTAACAAACACTGTGATGTCATCGGCTCAGTTGTTGCTAAGCTAACAAACACTCTGTGATGTCATCGGCTCAGTTGTTGCTAAGCTAACAAACACTCTGTGATGTCATCGGCTCAGTTGTTGCTAAGCTAACAAACACTCTGTGATGTCATCGGCTCAGTTGTTGCTAAGCTAACAAACACTCTGTGATGTCATCGGCTCAGTTGTTGCTAAGCTAACAAACACTGTGATGTCATCGGCTCAGTTGTTGCTAAGCTAACAAACACTCTGTGATGTCATCGGCTCAGTTGTTGCTAAGCTAACAAACACTCTGTGATGTCAGCGGCTGAATTGTTGCTAAGCTAACAAACACTCTGTGATGTCATCAGTTCAGTTGTTGCTAAGCTAACAAACACTCTGTGATGTCATTAGTTCAGTTGCTAAGCTAACAAACACTCTGTGATGTCATCGGCTGAGTTGCTAAGCTAACAAACACTCTGTGATGTCATCGGCTGAGTTGTTGCTAAGCTAACAAACACTGTGATGTCATCGGCTCAGTTGTTGCTAAGCTAACAAACACTCTGTGATGTCATCGGCTCAGTTGTTGCTAAGCTAACGAACTCCTTGCTGCTGTGCCTCCAACATTCCAGAGAAACCAGAATGATGAGTTCAGTGAGGAGGATGAAGATTTCTCTTCTGCCAGACCTTCTCCTCTCCTGCAGGGCGGATTCTAACTTTGAGTTCACAGGAAGCTGAAGAAGCGCTGCTGCAGACAGGAAGTACTGAGAGTAGAAATACTTCAACATGGTTTTGCTCCAGTGAAAGTCAAATCTCATACAGCTGACTGAACAACCGTCTGGTTTCCTTCAGGATGAATCAGCTGCTCCTGAGTTAAACTCCTCCTGGTGTTTAACTGCCGGTCAGAAGTTCTGGTGCTGCCCAGCGGAGCGGCCCTCCGGCCTCTTACCTGCAGCTTGTAGGCGGCGCTGCTGCGCGCCGTGGGCTCCACGCTGCAGACGGACAGCGCGGCGCTCAGCTGCGCCTCCTTCTTCTCCAGAGTCTGGCTCAGCGCCTCCAGCTTCCTCTGCAGCAGGATCTTCTTCAGGCCGCTCCTCTGCTGGACGTCCAGGATGCTCTGCGTCTGCCTCCTCAGCAGCTCGTCACGCTCCTGCTGCACCTGCGGGGAACACCTGGAGGGGTCGGCAGGGAGGAGCAGGAGCGAGGAGTGTGAGGAGGGAGGGAGAGGTTTACCTTCTGGAAGGCCTGCAGCAGCAGCTCGTGTTCCACCGTCAGGTCTCTGAGCTCCTGATCAACCAGCTTCTGCTGAGCTCGGTACTCCTGCTCACACACCATCATCGTCACCATCGGCGCTGAGCAGCTTCCAGGTGTTGGCTCCGCCCCCTTACCTCCATCCTCTGCTTGGAGTGCTGGTGCTCCTGTAGCCGTCTGTGCAGCTCCGGCAGCTTCTGCTGGACCTCCTGCAGCGTCGTCTTCAGATGCTGGTTCTCCTGCTCAGCTGCTGAGATCTTCTTCTCCCACCGCAGCTTCTGGTTCTGCAGCTTCTTCAGCTCGCCCTGGAGCAGAGAGGGAGGGCTCAGGGGACCCAGTGGGATAAACTCCAGAGGATCCAGTGGGATCTACTCCAGAGGATCCAGTGGGATCTACTCCAGAGGATCCAGTGGGATTTACTCCAGAGCTTCCTGCTTACCTTCCACCTCTCCAGCTCCTCCTGTTGGTTCCTCTGAATTTGGGAGAAGTATTCCTCTCCTTTACGTCGGACTCTGTCATGTTCCTCCATCAGCGACTCCATGCGGCTCTTCATCCGCTCCTCCACCTGGCTGACGGCCGCACGTCGCTTCCTGTCCTCCGCTTGTATCAGGGAGTGCGCCCTCTGGTGGAAACTCATCTCCAGCTCTGGGAGGAAACAGCCGACCGGCAGCATGAAGCAGGACAGAGGAAGAGGAAGGACGGCGAGGAAGAGGAGCTCACCGTGGATCTGCCGCTCGTACTCGTTACCGAGCCTCATCAGCTCCGCTGGTGCTTCTGAGGAGGGAGAGGAGGGTGAGAGGAAGAGAAGAGGAAGAGCGTTGTGTGTTCTCCTCACCAGCTGCAGCTCCTTGGCGGCGCCGTGCTCCTGGATCGTCTTCTGCTCGCTGGTCGCCTGCAGATCCCGGAGCTGCCGGCGCAGATCCAGCTCCACGTCCGTGCTCTGCTTCTGCTGCAGCGAGCGGCTCGTCACGGCGTCCGTCTTCACCTCACAGGCGGCGTTGTGCTGCTCAGACAGGACGTGCTTCAGCTTCTGCTTGTAGACCTGAAAACCCGACACAGATCAGGGATCTGGTCCGAGAGGCGGGGTCAGAGGTCACGCTCCCACAGAGCTCACCGTTATCTCCCACACGGTGGCGCTCCGCGGTCTCGTCCCTCTGCCGGACGCTGTCCCTCAGCTCCGCCTCCGCCTCCTCCAGCCGCCGCTGGGAGATTTCCCACAAGCCGCGGATCTTATCGCGCTCCAGCTGGAAGTAGCTCCGCTCCTCGCGCTCCCGGTCCAGCTCCTCCCGCAGCCGCACCACGTGCTCTTCCAGCTGCAGGGGGACACTCTGTCAGCCGGACCGCACATGACCGGACCTCACCGGACCGGACCTCACCGGACCGGACCGGCTGCTGGTCCAATCCAGAGCCACTGAAAACATGTTTGATTCCTGCTTAAAGGTTATTTTAATCTGTCAAACGGGCCTGATCAGAACCAGATGATGCTCATATCAGGTGCCGGTCTGCTATGTCTCCTCACTTCATCCTCCTCAGGTTTGATAATCATACATACCAATAATATCACTTCTCTTACAAACATATTATGCTTGAACGTTGAAATAAATATAAAGTGTCAAACGTATTCTTTACTGCTATTAGTTGAAAGACAAATTTTAAATATGTAATTAAAATGATTATAATCTGCTGTTGCAACATAAACACTCTAAAGTACAGAATGGCATAACTGTTAGAAACAATAACACATTTGGAATATGTTTCCTAAATTAAGGTGAAAATGATGTGGATGAAAATCTGAAGAACAAACTGAAACCAGCAGCATCAGATCTGAACAGGAAGTTGAAGTCAGACCCTCCGCCTCTTTCTGACCAATCAGATGTCCAGATTTTTTTTGTAATTCCTCCTGCTGTCCAGCAGATGGCGCTGCGCGCGCTTTCAGGACTAATCCCGGGTTCGGTGGTTCGATCCCCGGTTCCTCCTCCTCTCTAACATCGGAACCATCTGCTTCATGTTGGTTCCGACGGGTTGAATCGGGTCCGGATTGGTCAGAACCGGGTCAGGATTGGTCAGAACCGGACCGAAGTGTTTTAGTCTGTTCGCTGCAGAGCGACCAGCCAGCAGTTAGCCTCGCCAGCACCGCGCAGCGCGGCGGCTCCCACCTGGTCCTTGGACATGTCCTCCGTGGACAGCGCGTCCACCGCCGCGGAGGCCTTCCCCTTCCGGGCTTCTTGTTTCTGTTCTTCGGCGGCTGGAGGTGGGAAAGCCGGAGACATCCACAGCGTTAGAGCTGCTGATGCTAAGCTAACATGCTAACAGAACTAGCTGCTGATGCTAAGCTAACATGCTAACAGAACTTTAAAGCACTCCTTAGTGCCAATATCTTCCAAGTTATTGATGAAAATAAAGATTTGCTCACCATCTTCCTTCACCGATCAGCTGCAGATTCAAACCCCGCAGATCTGCGGGAGCAGCAACAAGAGGCGCTGCCATGGCAACGCGGTCACGTGACGGAAACAAAGCGTCAGGTGACCCGTCTAAATATTCCTCTTCAAAATAAAATAAAACTGAAACCAAAAGGTCAAATATCACTTCATACGGAAAATCTAACGTCCGTGACAATGAATCTATTTAATCTGACGTCACCTTAACGTCATAACTGTAGACGATCCTGAGTGAAAACACTTTAAAATGGATCATTTCCATATCGATCTGGCATCATTGATCAGAAAATCCTGACTCAGCGCGACAGAAAAACTTCTAAAACCATTTTATATCTATTGAGATGTTATTGATTATTTTGTATTTCGTTGTGCTTCTTTCACAATGACAATAAAAGGAAGTTTTTGTTTTTTATATTTTTGTAGTTCTTAAATGGAAGAAATCAGATATTTATTTTTATATCAGCTTTTAACTCAGGCTAATGTAACATTGTTTCATAAACACACAATAAATAATCTGATTATTAATAGTTTTTAAATTAGTAATTTGAATCTTTTTTGTTAAAACATTTATTTTAAAATAACAGGGAACAAAAACAAACGAATAACAGCCTAGTTTGACCTTTAACCCCAGCTCGCCTCCACATTCTGTCCAGATTTTAGTTCTTCCTAGAACTAAAACTGAGAAGGAACGTTCATTCACTTTCTGTCCTGACGAACCAAGCCGTTCATTTGAACTGTTGGAACTTTCATGGTCCGGTCCGGTGGTTGTAACTCCGGTCCGGGTCGAGGCAGAAGTTATGGATCCTTTAGGTCCACAGTGGAGGTTCTGCTCTGATCAGAACCAGGTGATGGAAACAGTTTTGAAGCAGAACTTCAGGTCTGTTTTCATCCAGACAGTTTGGTTCCGGTCCAGGAAGTAGAGCGCTCCAGGTCTGTTGGTCAAAGGTCAAAGGTTATTGCTGGATTTTAACTCCAGAATTCAGAGATTTTCTGTCCAACATGTTTTCCTCTTTCTGAGTGAATTTATCCAGAAATGATCGTTAATCTGGGCTCCAAACTCTGCTGCAGATCATAATCAGATTTAATCCTGTTATATTCAGACCAGCTGAAGGATCCAGAGCAGATCTGGATGTTGAGTCAAGATTAGCCAAATGTGTGTGTGTGTGTGTGTGTGTGTGTGTGTGTGTGTGTGTGGCAGCAGCTTCATCAGAGAACACACTCACTAGTTTCATGTTTCCTTCACTACTCGCTTTATTTCCCAGAAGCAGATTTTTATACAACATTTACAGTCAGAACCAGAACCTCCTGCTGCTGGACGCCTGACCCGGTGAGGTCATGACCCTAGGATGGGTTGGTGGCGCCGGGTCGGCTGACCTTGGCCAGATCTCTGAAGGACACGGTGGCAGAGCCGCGGCGAGCCGGCTTGGCCTGCAGGAAGCAGAAAACCGTTTTTATGGACGCTCCCAAACCTGCTCTTTATTAACTCATCTACGGAAGGAAGATCCTGCCAAAACTGTGAATATAGAAATAAATAAATGGCTTGAAAAAGTAATTCATGTGCCAAATATTGCTTCCAAAAAATAAAAATGAAGAACTTTTCCATCTTATTTGACTATGCAGTGGCATTCACTAATACTTATCATTTTCAGCAGCATTAATTAAACACCATTACCATTTTCCATTTTATTTGTAATGACTATTTTAAGTTTCCTTTTATTATAATTCTTTTTCCTAAATTTGTCATTCTGTAAGACTATTTTCCGTTGACAGATTTTTTCTTCTTTTTTCTCATTGATTTTATTTACAAATGTATTTATTTTATTCATGTTCTCTTTTCTTTTCCAATCATTTAATTCAAAAGGAAACAGGACAAGAAAAAATAAAGTAATCAAAAGTAAAATGGAGAAAAATTGAAATAAAGAAAACGCAAAATGAAAATACTGGAGAACATAAATCAATGAATGATCAAATCAAAGTCAATGTAATTGATATTAATTTAATACAGAATAAGAAAAAATAAGAAAAAGTAAATGAAATAAGAAATATTTAGTAAAACAAAATATTTGTCAACCTGTATAATAAATTAAGTTTAGAAAGTTATTTTCTGGATTCATATTTACCACATTTATTACATCATCAAACCATTTTAATTTTGGCAAGTTCAGCCCTCCGTACAGATATAACCCAAGCAGGGAAGAGTCACAGCTCAGGGGCGGGGCCTGTTTTCCTGCAGCTGATTGGCTGTTAAAGGGCCAGACTGCTCTCACCTGGGACTCGTGAGGCTTCCAGCCAATCATGTAGAGGATCTGGAAGGTGGCGGGAACTGACCCGTCCGGGTTTCCGTACATCTCTGAAATGAGACGGACAGGATGAAACGTCCCGCTGGTCCAGGATCAGTCCAGATTAATCCAATCCGGTAGATTATAGGCATGCAGAGATTAAAAGCTGGACGACTCCAAACTTTCTGCTTTAAATTCTGATCAGTTTTTGTTTTCGGATCAGAACCTCAGAAAAAGAATCTTCACTCATCCTCCGGTTCTGCAGAACCTTTGTGACGTTTTAACGAGAATCAGTCATTTAAATCTCATTTTAACAAATTCATAGAATTTACATAATATTGCCCACATTATAAACATTCAGTCCAGAATTAGCAGGAAGCTAATTCATAAATGATAACAGGAAGTTCATAAAGTCCAGTTAAAACCGGGTCCAAACGGAGTTCCTCTGAAACCAAAACCAGATTTCTGCTGTTCAGCTTCCCATCATGGCTCCCTGATAATCCAGATTAGAATCTCAGGTTCCCATCTTGTCCTCCATCAGAGATTTGATTGGTCCAGAGAGCGTCTCCTCACCTTTATAGATGGCTGCAGCTGCTAGCATGGTATCGCGGTGCAGCATGGCGCGCCTGTTCCACGCGCAGTTGCTCTCCCCCATGCCTGCAGGGGGCGACACGTCTGAGTCGGCTCCTCTGCAGGAAACGTTACTGATTTCTGAGCTCTGTACCTTGCAGGTCCGTAATGAGCTCCATGATTCCTGGATAATGAACCTGAACATCATCAACGTCCTGAAACACAGAGGAGGAGGGGTCAAAGGTCAGCCTGCGTCAATGTCTGCTGCTTAAGGAAGAAACGTGGCTCAGCTGAGCGGTGGAAGCTTTTATTGGTCCATACAGAAACTTCCTGCTCTGTGCACTGAGGTCAACGAGGTCAACACTTCAGCAAGGAGAGAAACCGTCCAGAACCAGAACTAATGCTAGCACTAGGCTATTATTAGCCTTTTGGATCATTTTAGCATTGCTGCTACACACTGCTGTTAGCATACAATATGCAATACGCTACTACAGCTCAACATGCTAGTGTTAGCAATCCTGCTAATGTCAACTTTTAGCTGAAATTAGCATTTTAGCTCATTTTGATTTAAATCCAAACCTGGAATACTGAATGGACCGAGTCAACATGAGTCCCTCAGAACCTCTAACAGCTGCTGGATCGGGCCTAGCAGAACCAGAACCTCACCACGGTGAGCATGTTGAAGCGGGCCCGGCCCAGCAGGTTCCCCAGGTCGGTGACGGCGGTGTAGGGGGACACGTGAGGCGAGAAGCCGCCCTCCCGCTCCGTCTGGGCCAGCTGCAGCGAGCAGCGCAGCTCGTACAGCGTGTCGCCGCCCGCCATGGCGCCCACGAAGACGCCGTCCGGCTTCAGGACCCGATGGATCTGCAGGGAGCGGCAGCATGAGGGCGGAGCCGACCCAAACAGAACCACACACAGAACCTCTGAGCGTACCTCGCTGAGCGCCCTGGGAAGGTCGTTGATCCAGTGGAGGCTGAGAGGAAACAGAGCCGCTTCAGACAGAGCAACGTTTAGCAGCTGAATATTTATTACCTGAAATATTTTCTAAACTGACTACATATTTAATAAGCTTAATAATTACCTAAACATTTAGCTTATTAAATATGAAGTTAGCTAAGCGTTTAGCTTACTAAGCTAAATATTTATTAAAATATTTAACTCAGAAATAAATACATTTAGTATGAACTCGTGACATTTCTAAATATGAATATAGAAAAACAGGCTTAAAGAAGGAACACCCAGTTTTTCCTCTGTTACAGGCTAAACAAATCAAACCTCCGCCGTTCTTGTTTTACAGTGTAACTTTAGAAACAGGAAGTCCTCCACACCACTAGGGGGGGTCTGGAGTAGATAGCAATATCTGCTGCTGCTCTGTGATAAAAGACAGCATGTTTCCTCTGCCTCTCCTGGACGGTTGGTGTTTCAGTCTGACTCCCCCTACTGGTCTGGAGGATTTCCTGTTTGCTCCGTATTGATCCGTTCCCTGATCGATCTCATGTGAAACCTGCTGAGGTCAGACCCTGAGCTGAGCGCCCCCTGCTGCAGGAAGCCGCGCTCTGCAGGTAAAGCTGGTTCTCACCTGAGGCTGCTCACCACCAGGTGGAAACTTTCCTCCCTGAACGGCAGGAACTCCTCATCAGCCACGACGCTCCGGGTGGGAACCTCCGACCGCCGGCCCAGCTTCTGAAACACAACACAGAGAACCGGGTCCACGGGACGAACCGGGTCCACGGGGACAGACCGGGTCCACAGGGACGAACCGGGTCCACGGGGACGAACCGGGTCCACGGGGACGAACCGGGTCCACGGGGACGAACCGGGTCCACGGGGACGAACCGGGTCCACGGGGACAGACCGGGTCCACGGGACGAACCGGGTCCACGGGGATGTCAGAACTCACCAGAGCCTGCTGGGAGATGTCAGTCAGAACCAAATCCTGCACCACTTCCTGGAACATCAGGGAGGAAAAACTGTTTACAAGATTCAGGCTGGAGGAGTCTCCTCCTCTTCCTCCTCCTCTTCCTCACCTGGCTCAGATGCTCTGCTATGTAACTCTTTCCTCCTCCCAGGTCCAGAGCCCTGGGAAATGTCCTGAGGAGAGGACAAACTGGTCAGAACCTGCCGGACTGGACCTCAGATGGAAACCAGTCAGATTTAACTGGTTTTATGGTTCCTGCTGGACCAGAACCAGAACTCACCTGGCAATGTCATAAACCCGATCAGCCACTCGACTGCCGACCTGCAGAACACAAGATCCAGATGAGACCAGAACCGGCTCGGAACCAGAACCAGACCTGAGGAGTCCAGAACCCCCAGGTTCTGGTTCTGATGGTTTCCGGTTCTATTACTGAACTAAGGAGGAATGAAAACATGAATTAATGACTAAAATCATTTTCAGTACCAAACTGAACTCCATTATCAGAACCTGAATCCCGAACCGAACCCCAGTTTCACCTCTTCTCTCAGGTAGTCGTACTGCTGCCGTCCAGCAGAACCGCGGCCCAGTTCTTCTGCCTCCTCTTCATCTCCCTGTTGAACACGTTCATGCTGCCTGACCCAGAACCGGAACTGGGTCCAGACCGGGCCCTGCTGGGTCCAGATCTGAGCCCGCAGCAGTAGAAGGCCGCGGGGGTCCGGGTCCACCCTGCCGGACCAGAACTGGCTCCACGCAGGAGCTTCTGGACCCCCCGGCAGCTCATGGTCCCGCTTCCAGTCAGAACTCCAATATGGCGGCTTCCTGCCCGCAGTGACCCCGGTGACCTCCGGCCGCTCGGAAAACCCGGCGGGCGGATCCAAGCGGAGGAACTGGATCAGCGGCCTGGAGCGATTAGGCTCATGAACATAAACATGAAGCATTTAATGAATAAAAGAGATAAAATATGACTGAATTCATACAGAATAAAAACCACGTGACTGCTTCATATTTTCCTCCAAACACAAAATGAATCATCAAGTTTTTATCACGCAGTTTAATAATAACTGGGTCTTTTAAATTAAATGCAATTAAAACTATTTTTACCTTTTAATTAAAGTTTCATTTAGAAACATAAAACGTTTATTTTCTGATTATTGTTCTGAAGTATAAATGATTTGGATCATAAAACCCGGATCTGAACGTTCTGCTGTTCGCGCTGTTTGTCCCTCTCTGCGCGCCGTACTGCGTCAGAGGCGGAAGGAGCGGAGTGCATGCTGGGAAAACACGTGTGAGGAGGCTCAGAGAAGGTAGCTTTTACTTTTAATTCCAGTCGCTGGTCCTGGTTCTGGTTCTGGTCCTGGTTCCGGTTCTGATCGGACCTGCTATCCGCCGGACTCTGCGCCTTTTCTCGGGGTTTTAAACGAGCCGGTCCGGTACCAGAGCCGAACTCTGACCCATAAGATGTCCGATAATGGGCTCGGTGTTTTTAATGTTTCTGCTGCTCAGTCCGTCATAAATAATCCGCGTGGATTTTCCACCGGTTCGGTTCTGATCAGATCAGTGCAGGTGAGGTCAAAGGTCAGCGGTGTATTTATTTGTGTTTGCTGGGAAAGATCGGATGAAATATATTAATGGATGTTGCGGGTGGAAGGGTCTGCAGTAGCAGTCAGTCCTACACCGCATCAGAAAAGGCCTCTGACTGAAGAAGTTTCTGTTTAACCGCTTCTGACCGTCATAACATGCTAACAGCTCAGTGTCTGCTGAGCAGAGATTATACTCCATAGTGTCGTCCTGATGGCTCCTTCATCTGTTAGCTAGCTCTGCTAATCCGCTTCCTTTGCTTTTGCTGCTCCTCTTTCCGTCTGTCTGGTCGTTTGGTTAGAAGGATGTCAGGATGTTCAGATGTGATCCTCTGAACTTCCTCCTTAAGGTTTTATTTGAGCTTTTCAGATGCTAATCAGCTGATCCCAGGTGCAAAAACTACACCTGGTTGCCATGAATAGAGAAGCCGGAAGGATGTTTTCTTAACTAAACTAGAGGAGAGTTCTCCAGGTTTACCTGCAGTTCTGCTCCTGTCCTGCAGGCGGCACTGTGCTCTCCCCCAACATGTCGTCCAGGAAGAAGCAGGCTGACGATGAGCGGTTCCGCCGGGTCCAGAAGGACCCCAGGTTCTGGGAAATGCCAGAGAAAGAACACAAAGTCAAGATCGACAAACGTTTCCAGTCCATGTTCCACGACCGTCGCTTCCAGACGAAGCAGACGGTGGACAAGAGAGACGACCCGTCCAGCTGTCCACCGCCGCCGATCTGAGGCGCTTCTACCAGCTGGAGGAGGAGGAAGAGGAAGAAGAGGAGGAAGAGAAGGAGGAGGAAGAGGAAGAAGAAAAGGAGGAGGAAGAGGACAAGGGGGAGGGGGAGGAAGAGAAGGAGGAGGAAGAGAAGCAGGAGGAAGAGGAAGAAGAGGAGGAAGAGAAGGAGGAGGAAGAGAAGGAGGAGGAAGAGAAGCAGGAGGAAGAGGAGGATGTTCAGGTCCAGGGACAGAAGAAGAAGAATTTTGGACGAGGAAGCAGAGCAGCAGGTCAGGATTTTTCATCCTCTGATTTCACGTCAGTCCAGTTGATTTATTTCTGAGACGTTTCATAACAAATATCCAGGAAAACATGATTTCAGTTTGGCTCAATCAGCTCCATTCACTGAACTTTTATTTCCTCATGTTTAGTTCTTTAGATCTACAGAATGACAGCTAAAGCTAACTCGGTCTCTCAGATGACGATGAGGAGGAGCATCAGTCAGGAGATGATGATGATGATGATGATGATGATGAAGAGTCCAGTCTGGACTCTGACGATGACAGCGGACCAGATCTGGCCCGAGGAAAAGGAAACATGGAGACCAGCTCTGATGAAGACGAGGATGATGATGTGGACGACATCCTGAGGAAGGAGGAAGAGCAGATCGAACACGATTGGGGGGAGCTGTGCAGAGACGCTCCGCGGAGCGAGCAGGTGAGGCGGCGGGTGCGGCGCGGAGCGAGGTCCTGACCAGTTCTAACCGGGTTCTGAACTTGTTCCAGGTTTCTGCTCGGCTCGCCGTCTGTAACATGGACTGGGATCGAATGAAGGCCAAAGATCTGCTGGCTCTGTTCAGCTCCTTCGTGCCTAAAGGGGGCGCTGTGCTGTCTGTGAAGGTAACTGCCTGAGGGTTCATCTGGCCCCGTGAAGCTGCCATATTGGGTCAACAATCTGATTTATCCACCAACAGAACCAAGCCAGATTGGCCTGTTTGTCCTGAGTAACAGCAGTGCATTGTGGGTATTGTCCAGATTTTCCCGTCAGAATTTGGGAAGGAGAGGCTGAAGGTGGAGGAGACGCAGGGACCGCCAGAGCTGAGGGCGCTGCCGGACGATTCGGAGAACGAGACGGACGAAGACAGGTAACCTGGGAGGATCCTGCTGCTGCTGCGCTGCCCCCTGCTGGACGCTGTGCAGCTCATCTGCTGTCAGTGTGGAGGGTCCTCTGAACACAGCTAGGGGTGCTATTGAGACGTTTCTCTGTTTGTTTAAATGTTTAGTTTGTATAACAGTAGAAGAAGACAAGAATAATAATTGTGAGGCAGCTGGGATTTAATTGATTGCAGAGTGAACTTTCTGTCACCAGGTGTCACTGTAGGCAGCAGAGGGCGCTTTAGCCGCTTCCTGATGGTTTAATTAGAAACAGACGTTCTGCTGTTAGCTAGCAGAGGTTCTGCTGTTAGCTAGCAGAGGTTCTGCTGTTAGCTAGCAGAGGTTCTGCTGTTAGCTAACAGAGGTTCTGCTGTTAGCTAGCAGAGGTTCTGCTGTTAGCTAGCAGAGGTTCTGCTGTTAGCTAGCAGACGTTCTGCTATTAGCCAGCAGAGGTTCTGCTGTTAGCTAGCAGACGTTCCGCTGTTAGCTAGCAGACGTTCCGCTGTTAGCTAACAGAGGTTCCGCTGTTAGCTAGCAGACGTTCCGTTGTTAGCTAACAGAGGTTCCGCTGTTAGCTAGCAGACGTTCCGTTGTTAGCTAACAGAGGTTCCACTGTTAGCTAGCAGACGTTCCGTTGTTAGCTAACAGAGGTTCCGTTGTTAGCTAACAGAGGTTCCGCTGTTAGCTAGCAGACGTTCTGCTGTTAGCTAACAGAGGTTCCGCTGTTAGCTAGTAGACGTTTCGCTGTTAGCTAACAGAGGTTCCGCTGTTAGCTAGCAGACGTTTCGCTGTTAGCTAACAGAGGTTCCGCTGTTAGCTAACAGAGATTCCGCTGTTAGCTAGCAGACGTTCCGCTGTTAGCTAACAGAGGTTCCGCTGTTAGCTAGCAGACGTTCCGCTGTTAGCTAACAGAGGTTCCGCTGTTAGATAGCAGAGGTTCTGCTGTTAGCTAGCAGACGTTCTGCTGTTAGCTAACAGAGGTTCCGCTGTTAGCTAGCAGACGTTCCGCTGTTAGCTAGCAGACGTTCCGCTGTTAGCTAGCAGACGTTCTGCTGTTAGCTAGCAGACGTTCTGCTGTTAGCTAACAGAGGTTCTGCTGTTAGCTAGCAGAGGTTCCGCTGTTAGCTAGCAGATGTTCTGCTGTTAGCTAGCAGATGTTCTGCTGTTAGCTAGCAGATGTTCTGCTGTTAGCTAGCAGATGTTCTGCTGTTAGCTATTAGAGGTTCTGCTGTTAGCTAGCAGATGTTCTGCTGTTAGCTAGCAGACGTTCTGCTGTTAGCTAGCAGATGTTCTGCTGTTAGCTAGCAGAGGTTCTGCTGTTAGCTAGCAGACGTTCTGCTGTCAGCTAGCAGACGTTCTGCTGTTAGCTAACAGAGGTTCTGCTGTTAGCTAGCAGAGGTTCCGCTGTTAGCTAGCAGATGTTCTGCTGTTAGCTAGCAGATGTTCTGCTGTTAGCTAGCAGATGTTCTGCTGTTAGCTATTAGAGGTTCTGCTGTTAGCTAGCAGATGTTCTGCTGTTAGCTAGCAGACGTTCTGCTGTTAGCTAGCAGATGTTCTGCTGTTAGCTAGCAGAGGTTCTGCTGTTAGCTAGCAGACGTTCTGCTGTTAGCTAGCAGACGTTCTGCTGTTAGCTAACAGAGGTTCTGCTGTTAGCTAGCAGAGGTTCCGCTGTTAGCTAGCAGAGGTTCCGCTGTTAGCTAGCAGACGTTCTGCTGTTAGCTAACAGAGGTTCTGCTGTTAGCTAGCAGAGGTTCCGCTGTTAGCTAGCAGATGTTCTGCTGTTAGCTAGCAGATGTTCTGCTGTTAGCTAGCAGATGTTCTGCTGTTAGCTATTAGAGGTTCTGCTGTTAGCTAGCAGATGTTCTGCTGTTAGCTAGCAGACGTTCTGCTGTTAGCTAGCAGATGTTCTGCTGTTAGCTAGCAGAGTTCTGCTGTTAGCTAGCAGACGTTCTGCTGTCAGCTAGCAGACGTTCTGCTGTTAGCTAACAGAGGTTCTGCTGTTAGCTAGCAGAGGTTCCGCTGTTAGCTAGCAGATGTTCTGCTGTTAGCTAGCAGATGTTCTGCTGTTAGCTAGCAGATGTTCTGCTGTTAGCTATTAGAGGTTCTGCTGTTAGCTAGCAGATGTTCTGCTGTTAGCTAGCAGACGTTCTGCTGTTAGCTAGCAGATGTTCTGCTGTTAGCTAGCAGAGGTTCTGCTGTTAGCTAGCAGACGTTCTGCTGTTAGCTAGCAGACGTTCTGCTGTTAGCTAACAGAGGTTCTGCTGTTAGCTAGCAGAGGTTCCGCTGTTAGCTAGCAGATGTTCTGCTGTTAGCTAGCAGATGTTCTGCTGTTAGCTAGCAGATGTTCTGCTGTTAGCTATTAGAGGTTCTGCTGTTAGCTAGCAGATGTTCTGCTGTTAGCTAGCAGATGTTCTGCTGTTAGCTAGCAGATGTTCTGCTGTTAGCTAGCAGATGTTCTGCTGTTAGCTATTAGAGGTTCTGCTGTTAGCTAGCAGATGTTCTGCTGTTAGCTAGCAGACGTTCTGCTGTTAGCTAGCAGATGTTCTGCTGTTAGCTAGCAGAGGTTCTGCTGTTAGCTAGCAGACGTTCTGCTGTTAGCTAGCAGACGTTCTGCTGTTAGCTAACAGAGGTTCTGCTGTTAGCTAGCAGAGGTTCCGCTGTTAGCTAGCAGATGTTCTGCTGTTAGCTAGCAGATGTTCTGCTGTTAGCTAGCAGATGTTCTGCTGTTAGCTATTAGAGGTTCTGCTGTTAGCTAGCAGATGTTCTGCTGTTAGCTAGCAGACGTTCTGCTGTTAGCTAGCAGATGTTCTGCTGTTAGCTAGCAGAGGTTCTGCTGTTAGCTAGCAGATGTTCTGCTGTTAGCTATTAGAGGTTCTGCTGTTAGCTAGCAGATGTTCTGCTGTTAGCTAGCAGACGTTCTGCTGTTAGCTAGCAGATGTTCTGCTGTTAGCTAGCAGAGGTTCTGCTGTTAGCTAGCAAGGTTCTGGTCTAGATGCTAAAGCGGTTCTGTTGCTTCTCTCAGGATCTACAGGGAGAAGCTGCGGGATTATCAGTTCAAGCGTCTCAAGTATTTCTACGCCGTGGTGGATTGCGACTCTGTGGAGACGGCGGTGAAGATCTACGAGGAATGCGACGGCTTCGAATACGAGAGCAGCTGCTCGGTTCTGGATCTCCGGTGCGATGACGAATGAAGACGTCCCGACCCGGTTCCGCGTATTAAACTCTAAGCTTCTTTCACTCAACAGTTTTGTTCCTGATGACGTGACGTTTGATGAGGAGCCCAGACGCGGCCACAGACGTCAACCTGACGGCCTACACGCCCAAGATGTTCACCTCGTCCGCTGCCGCCTCCTCCAAGGTCAGTACGGCGCCGGTTCTGGCCCGATGGGACCAGGGAACCCGGTTCTGCAGTTAGTCCACAAGCTAAAGCTTCAGACCAGAGCAGCTGGTTCTGGTCCGGTCCAGTTCCTGGGACCAAACTGAATATAATGCAGAAGTTCATCCATTTCGCTGCTTTGCATCTCATTAGGGTGGAATAGTGACATGATTATTAATCTAATGAATATTAATGAGATGATCAATAATCTGATCATGGTTGGATCTCGTCTGGACCAATCAGGTGCAGCTGACGTGGGACGAGACGGACCACGAGCGCGTGACGGCTCTGAGCATGAAGTTCAACAAAGAGGAGCTGCTGGACCTGGACTTTAAGGCTTACCTGGCCTCCTCCAGTGAAGAAGACGAAGATGAAGAGCAGGAGGCAGGTGAGGATCGAGAAAAGTTTTCTGGCACTTTAAGGAGACGAAGTTGTGCTGAGTTGTTTTTCAAACAGAAGAGACGATGGGAGAGGAGGAGAAACCGAAGAAGAAGAGAAGCGAGGAGCAGATGAGTAAATACAGAGAGCTTCTGAAGAGCATCCAGAGCAAAGAGAGGAGGCCGCAGGAGGACATGGAGATGCAGATCAGCTGGGTTCCAGGTAGCAGCAGGCTCCGCCTCTAGGCTCCGCCTCCGGCGACGCCACAGCGCCTCATTGTCCTCCTCCTCAGGTCTGAAGGAAACGACGGAGCGGCTGGTGAAGAAGAAGCTGGAGGCCAAGGACCAGATGACGCCCTGGGAGGAGTTTCTGCAGAAGAGGAAGGAGAAGAAGAAGCAGAAGAAAAGTGAAAGAAAGCAGGTGAGTGGCGCCTCCTCCTGACAGAGCTCTGAACTGCAGGCAGTAATGATTCTAACGTGACGTTTTTCCCGTCAGGGAGCAGAACGGCTCAGTGACGACGAGCTTCCTCCTGATGTCGACCTCAGCGACCCGTTCTTCTCAGACGGACCATCAGGTGACGTCCCCGCAGGACGCTCGGTTACCACGGTGACAGGAGTGGGGCGACTGTTCTGGCCGTCGGTGTTTAAAACAGTCGGTCACTCGGTCACGGTGTGTCGATTTTATTCCGACCTCCTGGTTCTACTTTAAACAGACAAACATGGACAAAAACCTCCACATGTTTAAAACTGCGTTTTGAAACAAAACTTAACAAATTTACTTCAGTTTGTTTTGGTTCTGAAGTTCAGTGAAAATCATTTCTGCTCGTCTTTAGCAAAGTGAACCTGACTGATTCCTGTCATGCTTTACGTTTCAGACATGAAGAAGAAACAGAAGAACGGCAGGAAGAGCAGATTACGGCTGAGGAGGAAGAGGAGCGGCAGAAACAGGAGGTGCAGAACGATTCCCGGCCGGATCGTCCTCTGACTCCACGCGTCTCAACCGTCTGCTTGCTTCCAGGCCCAGATGGCTCTGCTGATGGAGGATGACGATGACGAAGCCAAACACAAACACTTTAACTACGACAAGATCGTAGAGCAGCAGAACCTGAGCAGGAGGAAGAGGAAGAAGCTGCTGAGGAAGGGTGCCGAGCCGCCGGAGGACGACGGCTTCCAGGTGAGACCAGGATTTACCTGGAAACGCTGCGATTCCCACACTGGCCTGACGGGGCAGCGTTGCTTCCACACCCAGACAGGCTGCCACCGCTAACTACTAAAACAATTTCTGAAACTAAAAAATGGACTTTGAACTTTATTCAACTGAAGTTCATGAAACTTTTAAAATTAGCTGTTTAGAAATGATCTGGAAAAATTAATTTAGGGAAAGTTAAGTGCACTAAATGTTTTGAAGCTAGCAAAAATGCCAAAGTGTTGTGCTAAATGTTAGCTTTACCATTAGCACACTGGCAGAAGTTTCCTGTTCACTGCTGCAAGGATTTACAGACAAAACAATCATGAATAACAGAAAAAATTGTCGTCATCAGTATTGAATTAAGCAGCTACTAAATACTAGTCTATTATTTCTAACAGTTTTATAAATGGGACCAGTTTTTAATGAGCTTTTATTTCAGGCATTTTTATAGTTTAATTTTGCTCTTTTTGTTTTGTGATCTTTGATAAGACAGTTATTATTTAATTATGTATTATTTTATTAAATTTGTACCAACCATTTAAAAATAATAAACCTTCTAGATTCTCCAAAACTATGAAAAGTCAGCGTTGAAATATTAGAAATGAGTGGCAGGTTCAGCCCTCCGTAGGTCGGTCAATGACACGGTGTCTGTCTCCAGGTGGACGTCTCCGACCCGCGCTTCCAGGCCGTCTTCACCTCCCACCTGTTCAACCTGGACCCGTCCCACCCCGGCTTCAGGAACACCAGAGCCACACGGAGCATCCTGGAGGAGACAGCGCCGCCGCCAGGAGGGGCGGAGCCAGGCGGCAGGCAGGAGGGGGCGGAGCCAGGCGGCAGGCAGGAGGGGGCGGAGCCAGGCGGCAGGCAGGAGGGGGCGGAGCCAGGCGGCAGGCAGGAGGGGGCGGAGCCAGGCGGCAGGCAGGAATCGGACTCAAAGGCGGCGATGGATCCGACTCTGTCGCTGCTCGTTAAATCCATTAAGAGCAAAACGGAGCGATTCCAGGCCCGAAAGAAACAGAGAGTGACCTGATTCCTCCTGAAGACGGACCCACTTCCTGGTTCTGATTGGCCCGGTTCTGATACATGTTAATGTGTTACTATGAAGTCTTTTTGCTATTAAAAAATGAAACATCTGAAGATCCAGTTGATGTTCTGACGTCATTTGGGTTCAACAGGAAGCAGTGTCACAATAAAAGCCTCCAAAGAGAAGCCTTTATTGAGGAAATGATTAAATATTCTGACGTCAGCAGCAGGAGCTGATTGGTTGGATTTAACCAGCAGACACTGGACTTCTGCTAGGACGGGTTCTGACCAGAACCATTTGGGCCGGCCCAGCTGAACATGAGGAACGTTCAGGAGCTTGTGTGTCAAATTCGAGGCTCGGGGCCAAATCTGGCCCGGCAAAACGTTTCATGAGGCCCTCTGAGGAAACAAGCAACCTTCAGATCACAGCGGTTAATTGATCAGATCCATTTTTATCTTTGTTACATCATCAGTAGAAAATGATGCAACAATTTCATTCCAAGAAATGAACACAGAAATAGTTGTCAATATTTTATCAGTTTGTTATTGGGTGATTTTATTTACACATTTTGCCTGAACCGGCCCTTTAAGGGGATCTGCATGAAAATATGGAGAAATCAGCCTGGTGATTTTTGATTGGCTCGGTTCTGATACATGTTAATGTGTTACTATTAAATCTTTTTTGCTTTTAAAAAATTAAACATTTGAAGATCCAGTTGAATCAGCCTGGAGGAAAAATCAGCCTGGTGGGAACTCGTCCTCCTCAGGCCGTTCTGACCAGAACTGTTTGGGTCTGGTTATCAGCTGAGATCAGCAGCCGGTCAGACGTTAAAGGTGGGACAGAAACTGAAATCAGTTTTCAGGAATTGGGCCGATTAAACTGGAATCACTGGAAACTTTCCTGATGTTCCGGGTCGAAGCTGTCGGACCCATATGAATCGGGTCGCTACGGCCCGGGAAACTCGAACACGGCGGCGGCTCCCATCCCGGTCCCGATGCACATGGAGACGACTCCGAAAGCCCTGACAGAGAGAGCGGAACCGGGTCAGAACCCGGCCCGACCAGGTTCCGCTGCTGCGACTGAACCGGACCCACCTCCTGCCTCGGCGCCGCAGTTCATTCAGCAGCGTCACAACCTGCCGGGTGCCGGTGCAGCCCAGAGGGTGACCCAGAGCGATGGCGCCCCCTAGAGGATTCACCTTCTCTGGAGGAAGACCAAGACGATGAACGCAGAACACGGCCTGGAGAGAGAGACAGTTAACACACACACACCTGGAGACAGTTAACACACACACACCTGGAGACAGTTGACACACACACACCTGGAGACAGTTGACACACACACACACACCTGGAGACAGTTAACACACACCACCTGGAGACAGTTAACACACACACACCTGGAGACAGTTAACACACACACACCTGGAGACAGTTGACACACACACACCTGGAGACAGTTGACACACACACACACACCTGGAGACAGTTACACACACACACCTGGAGACAGTTGACACACACACACCTGGAGACAGTTGACACACACACACCTGGAGACAGTTAACACACACACACACACACCTGGAGACAGTTGACACACACACACACCTGGAGACAGTTAACACACACACCTGGAGACAGTTGACACACACACACCTGGAGACAGTTGACACACACACACACACACCTGGAGACAGTTAACACACACACACCTGGAGACAGTTGACACACACACACACCTGGAGACAGTTGACACACACACCTGGAGACAGTTAACACACACACACACACACACCTGGAGACAGTTGACACACACACACCTGGAGACAGTTACACACACACACACACCTGGAGACAGTTAACACACACACACCTGGAGACAGTTGACACACACACACCTGGAGACAGTTGACACACACACACCTGGAGACAGTTAACACACACACTGGAGACAGTTGACACACACACACACACCTGGAGACAGTTGACACACACACACACACACACACCTGGAGACAGTTAACACACACACACCTGGAGACAGTTGACACACACACACACCTGGAGACAGTTGACACACACACACCTGGAGACAGTTAACACACACACACACACACCTGGAGACAGTTGACACACACACACCTGGAGACAGTTAACACACACACACCTGGAGACAGTTGACACACACACACCTGGAGACAGTTAACACACACACCTGGAGACAGTTGACACACACACACACCTGGAGACAGTTAACACACACACACCTGGAGACAGTTGACACACACACACACCTGGAGACAGTTGACACACACACACCTGGAGACAGTTAACACACACACACACACACACCTGGAGACAGTTAACACACACACCTGGAGACAGTTAACACACACACACCTGGAGACAGTTGACACACACACACACACACACCTGGAGACAGTTAACACACACACACCTGGAGACAGTTAACACACACACACACACCTGGAGACAGTTAACACACACACACCTGGAGACAGTTGACACACACGCACCTGGAGACAGTTAACACACACACACACCACCTGGAGACAGTTAACACACACACACCTGGAGACAGTTGACACACACACACACACCTGGAGACAGTTAACACACACGCACCTGGAGACAGTTAACACACACACACCTGGAGACAGTTGACACACACACACACACCTGGAGACAGTTAACACACACACACCTGGAGACAGTTAACACACACACACCTGGAGACAGTTAACACACACGCACCTGGAGACAGTTGACACACAAACACACACCTGGAGACAGTTAACACACACACACCTGGAGACAGTTAACACACACACACCTGGAGACAGTTAACACACACACACACACCTGGAGACAGTTAACACACACACACACACACACCTGGAGACAGTTGACACACACACACCTGGAGACAGTTAACACACACACACCTGGAGACAGTTAACACACACACACCTGGAGACAGTTAACACACACACCTGGAGACAGTTAACACACACACACCTGGAGACAGTTAACACACACACACCACCTGGAGACAGTTAACACACACACACCTGGAGACAGTTAACACACACACACCTGGAGACAGTTGACACACACACACCTGGAGACAGTTAACACACACACACCTGGAGACAGTTAACACACACACACACACACCTGGAGACAGTTAACACACACACACACACACCTGGAGACAGTTGACACACACACACCTGGAGACAGTTAACACACACACACACACCTGGAGACAGTTAACACACACACACCTGGAGACAGTTAACACACACACACCTGGAGACAGTTGACACACACACACCTGGAGACAGTTAACACACACACCTGGAGACAGTTAACACACACACACACACACACCTGGAGACAGTTAACACACACACACCTGGAGACAGTTAACACACACACACACACCTGGAGACAGTTAACACACACACACCTGGAGACAGTTAACACACACACACACACACCTGGAGACAGTTAACACACACACACCTGGAGACAGTTAACACACACACACCTGGAGACAGTTAACACACACACACCTGGAGACAGTTGACACAAACCCACACCTGGCTGGCGAACGCCTCGTTGATCTCGAAGATGTCGATGTCGCTCACTTTCAGTCCTGATGAGGAAAATGGAGGTCATGTTGGTTCCGTCGGGTTGGTTCTGATCCAGAAGGTTCCGGTCGCCTCACCTGCCTGCCGCAGCGCGGCCGGGATGGCCAGCGCTGGGCCGACACCCATCAGGTCCGGCGGGACGCCACCACGGCACTTCCCCGCAGCACGCCCAGAACCGGCAGACCCAGTTCCTCCACGGCGGCCCCGGCGGCCCAGCAGAACCGCTGCCGCTCCGTCGCTCACCTGGCTGGAGTTTCCTGGAACAGAGCGGAGTCAGCGGCGCCGGCGGGAGACGGTGCTGCAGGGAGGGCGGTTCTGACCTGCCGTAGTGGTTCCGTCGGGTTTGAAGGCGGGTCGAAGCGGGCCAGGTCCTCCAGGGTCGTTCCGGCCCGGATTCCCTCGTCCCCTCCGGACCTCCAACCGCCGCTCCCGGCCCGACTCGTCCCGGACCGTGACGGAGACGGGAACGATCTCCTGGTCGAACTGCCCCGAGTCCCGGGCCCGGGCCGCCCTGCGGGGACACACGGGTCAGCACCGGCCCGCTCAAGACCAGACCTGGAGCGACTGGGAACACTGGGAGAACCACAGGAAAAACAAAATGCTCCAGAGCTAAAAAACGAAACAAACTTGATGTGCGAGTCGAGAGCGAAGGCGTCCTGCTGCTGCCGGGAGACGGCGAAGCGCTCAGCGACGTTCTCCGACGTCACACTGAGGAGACAGAAAACATGGAGGATCGATTCCGGAGCCAATCAGGCTGATTGGAAAATGTTGCAACATCAATCAATAAAGGAGGATATCAGTAAATATCCTGATCTTCAGTGATTTAGTGAAGGACGTTCATGCTGAGAGTTTTCTGCTGATGGATCAACTTCATGATTCTGAAGCCGTAATTCCTCCCGTTGGTCGTATTGATTATTGCTCGATCGATCGATCGGCTCTGCCTCGCCTCCTCTCACCCCATGGGGATCAGGCAGTCCTCGCCTTGGCGTTGGCCGACAGTCCGGAGCTCAGATCTCCTGGATCCCCCATGGATCGGAGCGACATGCTCTCCACTCTGAAACGCAGCAGACCAGAGGTCAGAGGTCGGGATGACGAAGTGAACGGGTCTCTGAACGTCTGGAGAACTTTGAACGGCTGACGGGAAGAGAAGGAAACTTCAGGAACTCACCCGCAGGCCAGGCCCAGCTGGATGGATCCGCTCCGGATGGACCCTGAGAAACAGAACAACCGGGTCAGACTGGGCCGGCGGCCCGGAGGAACCAGCTGGAAGCAGTCAGGCCGGGTGAGGGTTAGGGGTCAGGCCGGGTGAGGGTTAGGGGTCAGGCCGGGTGAGGGTTAGGGTTCAGGCTGGGTGAGGGTTAGGGTCAGGCCGGGTGAGGGTTAGGGGTCAGGCCGGGTGAGGGTTAGGGGTCAGGCCGGGTGAGGGTTAGGGGTCAGGCCGGGTGTGGGTTAGGGTTCAGGCTGGGTGAGGGTTAGGGTCAGGCGTTACCTGCGATGTTGAGCAGCGCCTGCAGGCCAGAGGAACATTGCCTGTTCACTGTGTAAACCGGAACCTTCTCTGGAAAACCGCTGCAAGCAGAACAGCTGTTAGAACCTCCAGGCCCCACCCCTTTAAAGGCCTCTACACCTGACCTCTGACCCTTGATCCTAACCTCAGGAAGTGAGCCACTCGGGCCATCAGTGCTCCGGCTCCAGGCTGCAGAACGTTTTCCTGCAGACAGATAGCCTCGTTAGCAGGACGATGTGCCCCTTCAGGCCAGGCTGGGTATTACACTCACCCACACAGACGTCCCCAGCTGCTCCGGGGACAGTCCCACGTCCTCCAGGACGGCCGTCATCACGGCGCTCAGCAGCTCGTCCGGCGTGGTGTCCTGCAGGAAGCCGGTTTGTTAGCATGTGGCCCCTCCGGGCCTCTGAACCAGTCCGGTTCAAACCAGTGAATGAATCTGTTTCAGATTTAAAACCGGAACATTCAATCCCAGTCTGCTTCCAAAGAAAATCAGGACCTGACTGGGATTAGTCCCAATTATCCCAGTGGATCAACTTTAACCTGCTAGTTAGCGATTAATCAGAAAACTTTCATCATAATGATAGATTTTATTTCCAATAGCCTTCAAATATTTATATCTCATCTTCAGTCTCTTTCTATAAAATCAGTTTGACTTTAATAAATCTACGCAACATCCCACTTCCACTCAGTGGGCGGAGTCTACCGGCAGGGGGCGGGGCTTGCGGCGACAGGTTGGAACATCGGCTTAACTCGGTCAAGTCCGGTATTGTTCGGGTTCTGCTGTTTTCTCGGACCGTACGAACCTTAAAACTTCCTTTTTTGGCCTTTCCGATCGCGGTCCTCCGGCCGTGGACCACCACCACCTCGTCCCCGGGGCTGGGCGCCGCGCAGCCGCAGTCGGAGCTCCGGAGGCCGGGACTCAGGTGTCCGGAGATGAGCTTCAGCCGGTTCATGGCGCTGCTTCGGTCCAACAGGACTCTCACAAAGTTCCGAATCCAACAGGCGGATCAGACTTTGGACTGACTGTCTTCTTCTGAGATGAGCCGTTTCACTGCAGCGCGCCGCCTTGTGGCCCGGAAGGAGAATCTGCAGCTTGAGAAATAATCTAAGTTACTTTGAAAAACAAAATACTTAAAAACTCGTAATGTTACCAGTGCAAAATGTAATTCAAATAAAAACTTACCTTGTTAAACTTTTACTGTGTTTTAGTTTATGAGCAGAAAGTTGTTTTAACAAAACATATTAATTTCAAACCGTTTTTAGTTTAGTAGCATTTTTGTGTAATTTAAAGGTCTCCAGGGTTTCCTGCAGTTTTCATCCCATCAAATGTAACAAAATGATTCACTCAGATTTTTCCCTGTAAATACAGGTAACATGTATCTCATTACACCTGAACTAAGTACCTAGTTACTTTCCTCCACAGTTCCAGGTAAGTGAAGCAGATGTTGGTCCACAGAAACCGGTTCTGTACGGTCAGAACATCTGGCAGAACTTTGGCGTCTCCTCTGATCCGACTGGCTTCAGTTTCCTGCAACAGCTTGTCAGATCCGCAGGAATCTCCTGGTTCCCTCCAGATCCAGATCCAGAACAAGCTTTCTGGATCCTCCAGAACCTTCACAGACCCAACTGCTGGACCCGTTCACCGCAGGACCAGAACTAGAACCAGAACGTTTGCTGAATTCTTCATGTCTCCAGTTTATTTCTGCAACATTTTCTTCAGGTAAAACGCAGCAAAGATAAACTTTTTAAACTTTTTATTTCATCACTACATGAGTTAGATAAGGCCACCGAGTTTCATCCAGGATGGAGGCAGAAAACAGGAAACAGGAAACACAAAACAGGAAAACAGACAAAACTAAAGGAACGTGTGAACCGGGTTCAACCCGTTTCTAGGTGATTAAATGAAAAAAGCAATGAGCTTCAGGTCCAAACGATGGCAGAACCTCATCCAGAACCTCAGAAAGGGGAAGCTCCAGCTCCAGGTAACAGCAAACACTGCCACCTTCAGGCTGCAGCAGGAACTGCGCCACTCAGCAGCTTCACTAAGGCAACAAACTGAGGAGCAGCAGCACCATCAGAACCACGACCCGGTCCCAGTGGTCTGGTCGATCTAGCTGAGGTTCTGACCCGATCCCAACAGGAACTGCTCCTCTGAGAGCAGGAAGTGGACCAGTTCTGGTTCTGGAGGTGAACCAGAACCCAGCAGATCAGAACCATTTTCTTCTACACGACGGGTCGAAACCGACTGAAACGACCCGCGGATCAACACAGATCTGAACCTGAAAACGGTTCTGACCCGGCTCAGCAGACCCGGATCTACACGTCATTAAGGCACTGGGAGGTCCGACGCAGAGATCCGGTCGGGTTCTGCTTCATTTCCCGACCTTACTTCAGACCGGAACCGCCTTCAGAGATTAATAATCAATAATCTATAAATGAACTGGTGTCAGCAAAACTTTATCTGTGCTGCCATTAGAAGATAATCAAGAGTCCAGAGGTCAGAGGTCAACGACGTCTCAAAGCACCCAGAAGAGGGTCTGCTTGACCTTTCATGACCTCTGGAAACTTTCATAACGTTTAAAATAATTGCGGCACAAACAAATGAAAATATGGAGCAAAAGTTTGGCTCCGTTTTGTCACTCAGACCGTTAGTGTATTCATCCGCCGCTGGAAGTAGTCCCCCGGCTTCCCGCGGCGACCCGGCTCAGGCGTAGAAGATGAGTTCTGGGATCTGGCCGCCCTGGACCCCGGTCCCGTTGGTGCTGTCGGAGGAGCACTGGAACTGGAAGGTGACCTTGCCGCTCTGGACCTCCGTCATGCCCTCCTGGCCAAAGTAGCTGAGCTCGTTGCCGTCCAGAACCACGCTGGCCGTGTAGAAGGTGTCGGGCTCGATCTGGACCGGGTAGTCGAACCAGACCGGGAAGGTGCTGCTGGAGCCGTCGGAGAAGAACTTGATGACGCGCTGCGCCATGGGCACTCCCTGCCGCTTCAGCTCCATCTTGGCGCTGTACTCGGCCGAGCCGCAGCTGGAGCCGTACAGGCCGAAGCCGGCGATGAAGACGCGGCGGTCCACGGCGAACTGGATGCTGTCGCAGCGGCCGCGGTAGCGCCACTGGTTGCTGCGGTAAGCGCAGGACTGGAAGCGGTGGCAGCGCTGCGGCGCCAGCCCCTTCCGCGGCTTGGTGCAGAACAGCAGCTCCGGCTTGCGGGACGCCGTGAACCACAGGAAGATGTCGTTGGTCTCGTTGAGCGTCAGCACGCCGGACTGCGCCGCGCCGTTGGCGAAGTCCTCCAGCGCCATGGCGGGGATGCGGATCAGGTAGATGGCCTTGCCCAGCACCAGCCGCTTGTTGTCGATGGAGGGTGGCAAGTCGCGGCGCTGGCACTCGGCCTCCGCCCAGCTCAGCGCCGCCTCGAACACGACCATCTCCTTGGCGTTGAGCGTCTCCCGTCGCAGGATGCTCTCCAGCGTCTGCACGTCGATGTCGCAGAAGCCCTCGGAGCGCAGCGCCAGCTCGGCCTGCGCGTCGATGACCTCCCAGCAGCGCTGCGTCAGGTCCGGCTCCTCGAACAGGCAGCTCTGCGACAGAAGCACGCAGGCGTTCTTGGCGCTCAGGCTCGTTTCCAGGAAGTTGACGCAGGCCCGCGCCAGGTGAGGCACGATGTACTTTTTGGCGGCGTAGAGGGTGGCGAGCACCGTGTCGGCGCACAGGTCGATCTCGTCACAGTAGATGTACCTGTGGAGGAGAGGCCGGGTTAGCAGACCGGTTCTGGTTCTGAGGTCCGAACGGATAGTCCGACCCACTTCAGCATGGCCAGGAAGGACGGCGGCTCCACGTCCGGGATCCGGATCTCCTCCGTGTCCTCGGCCAGCTCGCCGTAAAACATGGCATGGAACACGGAGCTGCCCACGGCCAGAACGTACTGCCGAGAGGAACAGCAGAACCGGAACCGGGTCAGAAGCCAACAGAACCTGGTTTCTAAAAGACTTTAGACGCAACGAGTCGCCCCCTGCAGGAAACGGCTGTAATAGAATAATAATAATAATAATAATAATAATAATAATAATTCTGGTTTAAAGTCACGAAGGCAGTGAAGAAGCTTTAATACCCTAAACATTAAATATGAGCAGCTCTGCAGCAGATCTGTTTCTATACATCTATCTCTAGAGATCTCGCCCTAGAAGCTGTCGGGACTCGACCTTGTGTCCAGGAACCCTCTGAGTGGCGCCCGGCGGTCCGACCACGAAGTGAACGTCCGCCATCATCTCGTTGTTGAACATGACTGAATTCCTACAGACAGAAATATGAACCAAAACTTCACAGAAATGACAGAAACACAGTTTCTCGATAATCATTTCTACTTTTTAACTGCACTTAGTTTAAGGTTTTTATTTTACTTGAATTACACCTAAATTCAGTTAAAGTTCATAAAGCTGCAGCTCCAGACGCCTTTACCCCGGCTGGTCGGCTGGTTCGGAAGAAACATCCCTGTGTTTATTATTTTTGATCAGGATAAAATAAAAATCTAAAATTTAAAGAAAATGTTAATTTCAGGTGAAAACAAGCAGCAGATTCCAGACCTGAGATTAATGAAGTCAAAATGTCGCCTCACATTTCTGCACATTTTACGGTAAAAATCTGCTTGTGTAAATAATGGAGTGTCATTCATATTTATTTATGTTAATTACTAAACAAGTCTGAAATTTCAACTCCAGCTTAACTTTTTTTGATTTTCAAATGATAAAATGTGAATTTCCAGCTGAGAGGAAACTCTTCATATGAGTCATAACCATTCATCACAGATTTCCACAAATATTCTTATTTCATCTTCCGGTAGAGAAATTCGTCCGTAGCTACAGCAGCAATCACTGGGATAAACTGAAACAAACTGAATAGTTTCTACCAGCAGGATTTATTATTTTTCCTTTTCTGGCAAAAACTGGATGATAAATGTTTTGTTGTGATTTGGTTTCAGTTTTGTTTACAGAGACTTTATAATTCTTTTTATTTAATTCTTTTGGATATTCAAAAAGTCTTCTGGTTCCAGAATTAAATGTTTATTAGAGTTCAAAGTTCATTGTGTTCTTGGATTATGGAAAATGGTCTCAAAACAACATTATTATTATTATTGCAATAACTTCAATTAGTCTGGACGGAACCAGCAATGAAAAACATTTCATAACAATGAATAAAACTTTCTCTGCATTCAGTTATTATACCATTTATTTGTTTTCTGACTTTTAATTTATTAAATTTGAAAGTTTCATAAAAACTAGACTAAATTTTGATGACTTTCTGACCGGGGAGCGCCGGTACCCCGGGGAGCGCCGGTACCCCGGGGAGCGCCGGTACCCCGGGGAGCGCCGGTACCCCGGGGAGCGCCGGTACCCCGGGGAGCGCCGGTACCCCGGGGAGCGCCGGTACCCCGGGGAGCGCCGGTACCCCGGGGAGCGCCGGTACCCCGGGAGCGCCGGTACCCCGGTACCCACTCACCTCTCCCGGATGGTGGGGAACAGGCCCTGCCAGCTGCAGCCCGGCGCCGGGTTGTTGTTGCTCAGGTTCTGCTGCTGGAGCGAAGCGGCGGAGCTGCTGCTGCTTGAGGCCGGAGACACCAGCTTCTTGGCGGGGAACAGCTCTGCTGCCATCCTCCCCCTTCAGTCACACCGGGGAACGGCTCATGGCGGCTCCAGGGGCCGAACTCAACCGCTCTTTAGACTTGGGTCAGTTCCCGAACCGAACCGAACTTCATTTAAAAGCTACCGGACTTTAGCTCTGAGCTAGCTTTAGCCACATTAGCCTCCCAGCAACGGAGCCTAAAACATGACGTGAACTGCGGAAACCGGAGCTAAAGCAGCGAGGCAGAGGTTCCCCGAAGGAGCAATATTCCGTAACCTTTAACCTTTGACCCCTAAAACCTCCATAAGCAGCCAAGTGTACTTGAGCAGTTTGGGCTCAGCTTTTGTTTATACCGTATCAACTCTAACCAATCACAGACCAGCTCTTCTTTACTGGCGCTATGGGCGCTTTACTGCCCCCTACTGGAAAACGGCGCACTGCAGGCTCCAGTTGTGCCGCTTAAAACATAAATCCAAACTCAAGGTTCTGATTCAAACATACTTTATTGAACCCAAAGGGAAATTAAATGTTGTTGTATCTCATTAATTCAGATTCTTCAAAAAGTTACTGTCGATGCTGATGGCTGTTGGCAGGAAAGGTCTTCTGCATCAGTCTGTATCACAGTGAATCTGAAGAAGCCTCTGGTCTCATTAGTCAACGTTTAAAGAATCCCCCTTTGTGTCGTCCCCAAACAGAACCAGAACCAGAACAGAATCAGAACCAGAACCACAACAGAACCAGAACAGAATCAGAACCAGAACAGAACCAGAACCAGAACAGAACCAGCGTTCTTTAAATCCCTGGTTCTGATGCTGCTGCCCCAACAGATGACAGTAGAGATGATGCTGTCAACCACAGAATAACACAAATAAAAGCCATAATTATAAGATAATTATGGGAAACAATTAAATCCACAGAACCAAATATATTCACTACAAAACTGTAAGACTATCTCAAAGACATTTTTCTAAATATGTTTCGGTTGCATTTCAGAGACTGTGCAGCAAATGCTGCATGTTTTACATTTCTTTGTCCCGTTGCTATGGCAGCACATTCTGGTTTGTTTCAACAGTTAAACTTTTATATTTTCTTCTGCTGGGAGAAGCGGATCAGTGAGCCACAATGGTGAGAAAATGTTCACACTTTACTGGAAACTACATGTTCAGCAATATGAGATCAATTTATTAACTGTTAGATTCTGAATTATGTCTCGTTAGCATGTTAGCTTAGCATCAGCAGCTCAAATTGTGTTTTCCTTCTTCAGCCTCCAAAGAAAGGCAAAAAGGGCAAAAAAGGGAAAGGCGGGAAGGTGAACCCCTTCATGCTGCTGGACTCTGCGCCCATACAGGACATGTCCAAGGATCAGGTAGCACTTCCTGCTGATGCTAACAAGGCTAGCTGGTGTTCAGAGTTTGGACCTGATGGAACCGGTGCAAACCGGCAGAACAAACATGCGACTGTTAGATGGTGGAGGACCTGCAGGAGCTAACATTTTAAAGCTTAATTTGGTAGAACTCCAGAACAGGCTGAATCTTCCTGTGGGGAATTTGAAGCGTAGTTTTGTTAAATGAATGAGCGCCAGGGATGCAGCGCTCATCTTTATCCTCTACAGCAGCAGTCTCATTATTCAAAGTACATTTCTACACGTTTTCCTGAATTCAGACACGTTTGAAATGAGTTTCCACTGAAGTCAGATAATAGTTGAGCTTTTGGACTCTGGCTGGTTCATGGTTCGTCTGCAGGCGCCACTCCAGACGATTTGATGAAAATCTGATCGTTTTCTGGTTCAAACCCTGATGACATCTGACACGCTATTGGCTGGGATTTGCAAAGCAGCCAATCCATGAACGCCATTCGCTGTCCTTAGTGCTGATTGGCTGAAGGCCCAAACCTAAAGTAACTTTCTTAATTTTCCATTTATATCCGGGTCGATTTGAATGAACTGGGTCAGTTTGACTGGTTTTAATCCGGGGTCATTCAACACCAGATTAAAACCAGATTAATTCCTTTGCAGTTTCCTGGTTAATCCCGCCCTGATTGTCTGCAATGTGTTGCAGTTGTGGGATTTCGCCCTCCGGATCCAGGAGGAGCTGGACACGGTGCGGAAGGAAAAGAGCCTCTTCCAGCTGGGAGCGGGACAAGACCAAGATCGTTTGGGAGACGATCAAGAAGAACCTGGAGGAGTCCGAGATCCAGCTGAGGAATACCACTGCAGAGAGTCAGAGGTCGACGAGCAACACAGAGAGGAGATGACTGTCCTCCACTGACCCTGCGAGGTGGTCCTGCGGTTCTTCCGGTCCTGCGGTTCTCCCGGTCCGATCCTGACTCTGTCGGGTTTTCAGGTCTACAAGCAGAAGATGAAGCACGTCCTGTCCGAGCAGCACAACGCCGTCTCTGAGGTGAAGACGGACGCCGTGACGTGCCGCTCACTGCAGCAGAAGCAGAGCACGGACGTGGAGCTGGATCTGCGCCGGCAGCTCCGGGATCTGCAAATGGACAACAGAGAGAAGAGGCTCCAGGAGCACGCCTCCATCAAGATGCTGAAGCTGGTGAGAAGACGATCCTCTGCTCCGGCTTCAAGCTTTGGCTTCCGTCTCATGCCTGCTCTTCCTCCCCAGAACCACCAGAGGGAGCTGATGAGGCTCGGCGGAGAGTTTGAGCGCCGGATGCAAGGTGAGTGCAGCTCGGTGCTTCCTCCCGGGTTTCCTTCCTGGTCTTCCTCATCGTTCCTGTTCAGTGCTGGAGGTGCAGAAGCTGGTCACCATACGGTCCCTGGCAGAGATGTTCCAGAGGAAGCTGATGAACGCTCTGACGGAGATCGACACCTTCAAGAAATGTCACCTGGTGTCCCTGAACAAGGAACACGACAACAGGAGAGAACGGACAGAAGGGACGTTTGAGGAATTCCTGGACACAAAGCACTACGAGCAGCACACCTGGAAGGTAGATGAACCATCGTAGTGCTGCCTCTGGTGTCTTTAGTTGGTCCCTCTGGGATCTACCCAAAGTAGATCCCACTGGGTCCACTGGAGTAGATCCCTCTGGATCCTCTGGAGTAGATCCCACTGGATTGTCTGGAGTAGATCCCACTGGATCCTCTGGAGTAGATCCCTCTGGAGTAAATCCCACTGGATCCTCTGGAGTAGATCCCACTGGATCCTCTGGAGTAGATCCCACTGGATTGTCTGGAGTAGATCCCACTGGATCCTCTGGAGTAGATCCCTCTGGAGTAATCCCACTGGATCCTCTGGAGTAGATCCCACTGGATCCTCTGGAGTAGATCCCTCTGGATCCTCTGGAGTAGATCCCACTGGATTGTCTGGAGTAGATCCCACTGGATCCTCTGGAGTAGATCCCACTGGATCCTCTGGAGTAGATCCCACTGGATCCTCTGGAGTAGATCCCACTGGATTGTCTGGAGTAGATCCCTCTGGATCCTCTGGAGTAGATCCCACTGGATTGTCTGGAGTAGATCCCTCTGGATCCTCTGGAGTAGATCCCACTGGATTGTCTGGAGTAGATCCCACTGGATCCTCTGGAGTAGATCCCACTGGATCCTCTGGAGTAGATTCCACTGGATCCTCTGGAGTAGATCCCACTGGATTGTCTGGAGTAGATCCCACTGGATCCTCTGGAGTAGATCCCACTGGATTGTCTGGAGTAGATCCCACTGGATCCTCTGGAGTAGATCCCTCTGGAGTAGATTCCCACTGGATCCTCTGGAGTAATCCCACTGATCCTCTGGAGTAGATCCCACTGGATCCTCTGGAGTAGATCCCACTGGATCCTCTGGAGTTTATCCCACTGGGTCCCTGAGCCCTCCCTCTCTGCTCCAGGGCGAGCTGAAGAAGCTGCAGAACCAGAAGCTGCGGTGGGAGAAGAAGATCTCAGCAGCTGAGCAGGAGAACCAGCATCTGAAGACGACGCTGCAGGAGAGTCCAGCAGAAGCTGCCGGAGCTGCACAGACGGCTACAGGAGCACCAGCACTCCAAGCAGAGGATGGAGGTAAGGGGGCGGAGCCAACACCTGGAAGCTGCTCAGCGCCGATGGTGACGATGATGGTGTGTGAGCAGGAGTACCGAGCTCAGCAGAAGCTGGTTGATCAGAGCTCAGAGACCTGACGGTGGAACACGAGCTGCTGCTGCAGGCCTTCCAGAAGGTAAACCTCTCCCTCCCTCCTCACACTCCTCGCTCCTGCTCCTCCCTGCCGACCCCTCCCCCCCGCAGGTGCAGCAGGAGCGTGACGAGCTGCTGAGGAGGCAGACGCAGAGCATCCTGGACGTCCAGCAGAGAGCGGCCTTAAGAAGATCCTGCTGCAGAGGAAGCTGGAGGCGCTGAGCCAGACTCTGGAGAAGAAGGAGGCGCAGCTGAGCGCCGCGCTGTCCGTCTGCAGCGTGGAGCCCACGGCGCGCAGCAGCGCCTACAAGCTGCAGGTAGAGGCCGGAGGGCCGCTCCGCTGGGCAGCACCAGAACTTCTACCGGCAGTTAAACACCAGGAGGAGTTTAACTCAGGAGCAGCTGATTCATCCTGAAGGAAACCAGACGGTTGTTCAGTCAGCTGTATGAGATTTGACTTTCACTGGAGCAAAACCATGTTGAAGTATTTCTCTCTCAGTACTTCCTGTCTGCAGCAGCTTCTTCAGCTTCCTGTGAACTCAAAGTTAGAATCCGCCCTGCAGGAGAGGAGAAGGTCTGGCAGAAGAGAAATCTTCATCCTCCTCACTGAACTCATCATTCTGGTTTCTCTGGAATGTTGGAGGCACAGCAGCAAGGAGTTTCGTTAGCTTAGCAACAACTGAGCCGATGACATCACAGAGTGTTTTGTTAGCTTAGCAACAACTGAGCCGATGACATCACAGTGTTTGTTAGCTTAGCAACAACTCAGCCGATGACATCACAGAGTGTTTGTTAGCTTAGCAACTCAGCCGATGACATCACAGAGTGTTTGTTAGCTTAGCAACTGAACTAATGACATCATCAGAGTGTTTGTTAGCTTAGCAACTGACTGATGACATCACAGAGTGTTTGTTAGCTTAGCACAACTGAACTGATGACATCACAGAGTGTTTGTTAGCTTAGCAACAACTCAGCCGCTGACATCACAGAGTGTTTGTTAGCTTAGCAACTGAGCCGATGACATCACAGTGTTTGGTAGCTTAGCAACCGAACTGATGGCATTGCAGAGTGTTTGTTAGCTTAGCAACTGAGCTGATGACATCATGTTTGTTTAGCTTAGCAACTGAGCTGATGACATCACAGTGTTTGTTAGCTTAGCAACTGAGCCAATGACATCACAGAGTGTTTGTTAGCTTAGCAAACTGAGCCGATGACATCACAGAGTGTTTGTTAGCTTAGCAACTGAGCTGATGACACATCACAGAGTGTTTGTTACTTACAACTGAACTGATGACATCAGAGTCGCTACCAGGTTCATAATAGTTGAGAAACTCCTCAGTAGAAAACCTAGAGTAAAACCTTAAGCTAGGTAGCTAGAAGCTAGTTAGCTGTTGCTACATAAGTAGCAGAATGGCCTAATTCCAGGTTCTGATGCTAACCAGCAGCTTTCAGGAGTGAAGGAGAATCCCGGTTCTCCTGGATTATCTGAGTCTGAAACCTGTTTCCAGGAGATTCTGGAGTCCAAACGGACCGCCATGGAGGCTCTGCAGCTGGACCTGGACCAGGGCGCCCAGGTCAGTCTACCTGCAGCCTCCCGCTTGTTTCTGATGTCCCGCGTGTCTCTGACGTCCGTCTTCTCCGTCCTGCAGGAGTAGAACAGCTGCTGTGCAGTCTGAAGGGCGACCTGGAGGCCGCCGGCATCTTGCCGTTCCAGTTTCCCTTCAGAGCCACCCAGAAGGTTCTGGAGGAAGTCCGCCGGATCTGAAAGCCCAACCAAACCGGCCCCAGAAGGACGTCCCCAAATAAAGCGACATTTCAGTTTTTATTCAGTTTGACATGAAAAGCAGTGGCGTTGTTATTAAATTAAAATGAGTTTGGTTGGAAACGCCTCTGCTTCCTGGTCCAACTGTAAAAACATCCGGAACCAGAATTTCTGACATTCAACATCTCCTTTATTGTTAGTGATATTTGAGAAAAAGAAAGCAACACATGAGCAGCAGCTCGGCCACAGCGGGTCACCAGTACAAACCAAAGGAGGAGGATTTACAGCCAGAACCAGACCAGAACCATGTCGAAGTTGGTTCTTGGCCTGAAATCTGGGTCAGCTGAATGTTCCTGAGGTTTTATTTGGTTCCTGAAGGTCCGACTGATCTCCGGGACTCTTGAACCATGATGGACCGGACCGAACACCGCACCGACCGGACCGCACCGGACCGGACCGGACCACACCGGACCGACCGGACCGGACCGGGAATCACGTTCCAGAGCGACCCGTCTGGAGGAGGACCAGATCACAGCTGGGAAACGGAAAGAAATCCCGTTTTTTTCTGAAAATATTCCGTCACATCCTCATCCCAAATTTATCCAAACCAAACGTTTTGGGAATCTGCAGGAGATTCTTCCTGTGTCAAAGAAGGTTGACCGAAAAAAGTTCTGTGCCACGTCTTGATTTGGACTTTTCAGAATATTTGTGTTGATCATCAGTGAATCAATCAGAAGAAACAGGAAGTGCTTCTCTGATGACATCACTTCCTGTGCAGCAGCAGCCCGTCCAGAACCATCTGACGGATCAGGAGCCTGAAACTGCCATCAGCTGCTGGTTTTATGGCTACAGATTGATAAAGATCAGCACAGGACAGCACAGGACAGCAGGGGTCAGCACAGGACAGCAGGGGTCAACAGAGGACAGCAGGGGTCAACAGAGGACAGCAAAGGTCAGCAGGGGTCAGGCCCTGTTTCCTCAGAAATCCTGAGCTCCTTATTGACGTCATTTTTGGAAAATTTTTCAAATTTCTAAACTTTGAGGAATTTTATTTGGGAAAGCTCCAGAGACAGAATGGTAGGAATAGTGGGGAGGACCTTTGACCTTTAATGAGCAACCGGATGCGACCCACATCAGTCTCAACAGGTTCTGATTCGCCCCACTTCCAGACGTGGAACTGAATCGTATCCGACGGTTTTCAGAGCGTCTGCAGCCCGATCGATCATGTCGCATTTTATCCAACTTTTACATCATCGCCGTGAGACATGCGTCATAATTCTGCAGCAGAAGGAGCCAGATGAGGCAAATGTCTAAAAATGTGTGAAAATGATCATATATGGGGATCTGTTCCTGCCATAACTCAAGAGTACACATGTTCAGTTCATTTTGAAAGTAGAATTTCTTTCTTCTCAAAACTTGTAAAGCTTTTCCTCTGAATTTGTCGCGCTCACACTTCGTCTCTGCTTGCTTACAAAAATGCCATTTGGCACAGTCGTCTAGCAACCTCTCAGCCAATGGAATCAAAGTGTTGTACTGTGTGTGTTTGTTTCCTTCGGGTGTGTCAAACTCATTTTCATTTTGGGCCAAATCAAGATCATGAAGGCTCTTAAAGGGCCGGTTGTGCCAGAATGTGTTGATAAAACCTCTTCACAAACTGAATTCAATGAATTCTTAAAATTACATAATATTATTGAAGATCTTTTCAGTCCTTTCAGGAACTAATTATAAATGCAACTGTTTATTTACTCGCTGTATAAATCATGGACTATAATCAAACATCAACTAAATTCTCAAGAAACTGGACGGACTGATTGATACAAATTGGTAGTAAACAGATAAAAACTGCATTGATAGGATTGATAATATAATATTTAATTACACTTAGTGTTTAGTCTAGACTCTAGACTGAAGAGGGCCACATAAAAAGCTACGACGGGCCGTATTTGGCCCCCGGGCCTTCAGTTGGACACACGTTTTAGAGGCTGAGCCTGTGGCCATAGATTGTAGCCACATGCGCCACCTGCTGGATGTAGGGAGGAACAACGACGTCAGCTTTCTGCTCCGCAGTACATTAAACATCTGCTAATGATCAACAACAGAGTTCTGGGAAGAGAGATGGATGCGCAGGTCGGTCCGATCCGACCTGCTGGCTGGAGGCTTTCGGCGCTCCGCCTCACTTCCTGCCAGCTGATCTCATTTCCTGCCAGCTGATCTCACTTCCTGCCAGCTGATCTCACTTCCTGCCAGCTGATCTCATTTCCTGCCAGCTGATCTCACTTCCTGCCAGCTGATCTCACTTCCTGCCAGCTGATCTCACTTCCTGCCAGCTGATCTCATTTCCTGCCAGCTGATTTAATTTCCTGCCAGCTGATCTCATTTCCTGCCAGCTGATCTCACTTCCTGCCAGCTGATCTCACTTCCTGCCAGCTGATCTCACTTCCTGCCAGCTGATCTCATTTCCTGCCAGCTGATCTCACTTCCTGCCAGCTGATCTCACTTCCTGCCAGCTAATCTCACTTCCTGCCAGCTGATCTCACTTCCTGCCAGGGTTCGGGCGACTGTGTCAGCCGGCATCCGGTTCTTTCAAGCTAAACTGAAATAAATCGACTCATTTTCTAGAAATCTGTTTCCAGCAGTAAGAGCAGCTGTTTAATCCACAAGATTAAATCAGATCAGATTCAGAGTGGAGGTTAGCAGGTTGATCTGATTTCTGGAAGATCATTTTAAGAACTTAATAAATAATTTCATCCTAATCAAACATTTCCCAGTTGTTCAGGACGGCCCCAAAACACAGTCCAGCGGGTCACAAATGGCCCCCGGGCCACACTTTTTACACCTCTGGTTCCTGTTTCCACAGCGAAAAAAATAAAACGCTGCCTTTTTCTGTTTTTTCCAGACTGTCTGCAGGATTCCTGGTTTTTATCTCCTAACTGGACCGATCGGCTCAGAGATGAACCGGACCGGATTTCCAGAAATTCCACCGACATCGGATTCTGGTGGGAATGTGATCCGATAATCGGCTGCAGATTTTTATAGCCTGTTGCCTCAGGAACAATCAGCTGATCCAGCTTGGAAAATGTTCTGGAAACTTAAAGTTGAACAGATAAAACTGAGGAACGAACCTCAGGAACCCGAAGAGCTGAACTTTTCTTTCAGGATCAGGAAGAAGAAAACATCCGTAAAGATTCCCTTCAGGTCCCGTTTCCTCCAGATGCTGTACACTTCCTGTTTCCGACGTCTACACCGGCGTTCCTCACCAACGGGCAGCTGCTGCTTCCCAGAGTAACGAGTCCAGAAACATCCCAGCAGGAACAAATGTAGAAAACCAACCAGAACCAATCAGAACCAGAACATCTGACACCGACCCGCCCGCTCAGCCGGACAGGAATCAACAGAAGCAATAAGAATCTGAGCGTTGCCGCAGGACTTCCTCTTCCTCTCCAAGTCCGACAGGCCGCCTGGAACCGGGATCAGAACCGGGTCCAGAACTCCAGGAGAACCGACACGACTGACAGAGAGAAAAGTCCTGAAACAAACTGGAATGAACCTTCCAAGAAAAACTCTCCGGTCGGCCTGCAGGGGGCAGAACCGGACCGCCGGGCCGAACCTGGACGCGTTGGGTTCTGCTCATGGTTCTGGCCGGGTTCTGCCGGTGAACGGCAAAAGGAACGTCTGCTCTGAGGAAAAAGGCACGTCATAAACACAGAGAAATCCCAGCGGCGGAACGCCGCACCGGGATCAGAGCAAAAGCTGCTTCCGGTTCCTGCCGGTTCCCTCGGAGCGTCGGGGCGGGACGCGGCCGGCCCGGCTCTGGTCCGGTCCAGCCGGGTCCAATCGGGTCAGCGTGGCGGCGGCCCCTGCGGATCCGGATCATACGAAGACCTTGGCGAGCGCGTCGGCGCCGGCGGTGCCGATGTAGCACTTGGTGGGATGGAACGCCACGTCGTGGATGGACTCGTCAAACTTCTTCCGGTGGGCGGTGAATTCCTGGATGCAGGTCTTGCTCTCCATGTTCCACAGCCGGATGGAGCAGTCATGGCCTGGCAGGGAGACAGCCAATCAGGATGCAGAACATTCCTGGGAATATTTCAGTTCCTCAGGAAGCAGGAGCTGCATCCTGGGAAAAGCACCCCACTAACGCCGAAACCATGGAATCTGATTCATTTAGTCCCCGATTCATTGATAACTGGAGCAGAAATGAAGACAAACCTGAACAATAAATATAAATACTTTACATTTAAGATGGAAACATCTTTATATGACAAACTCTGTTGATTGGTGAAGATTCACTAAAAGAATGCTGTTACTGCATTAAGGCTAAAAACTGTTTATTTTCTTATTTTAAAAGGAATCAGTGGAAGGGGGGTCGGTGCTCTGAGGGGGTTGGGGGGGGGGGAGGGGTCAGTGCTCTGAGGGGGGGGGGGGGGGGGGGGGGGTGCTCTGAGGGGGGGTCAGTGCTCTGAGGGGGGAACGTTTGTTCTGGAGTGACTCCGGGCCGAGTGTTACTCACTTCCTGATATCAGGTAGAGCCCATTCGGGTCCACAGACAGGCAGGTGACCGCGTCCAGGTGCGCCACCATGGAGTGGATCGGTTTACCTTGAGGAACACAGAACCCGGTTAGGAGACAGAACCGGGACCAGCAGGGACCAGCAGGGACCAGCAGGGACCAGCAGGGACCAGCAGGGCGGCGCTCCCACCTGTGTTGTTGTCGAAGAACTGGATGTGGCGGTCCTCCTGGGCAGTGACGGTGATCGGCAGCGTGGGGTGGCTCAGTACCCGGTTGATCTTACAGGGACACTCTGGAGAGACAGAAACCCAGCAGGTCAGAATCTGGACCTCACCAGAACCCGGTTGACCCAGAAACAAGACAGACCTATCATAGGTCCGCTAACCACTGGTGGGCGGGATCGGATCCGACCGGTATCAGAGTACAGCGAGGCGTTTGGGTACACTCACAGGAAACCGACAGCATTTCACTCAGGAAATGACATGGTGAAAATCAGATCAGCTAATTATTTAGCTTCATGCTAAATGTTTACCTCATATTTAGCCAAATACTGTGGAAACACAGATTTAATATTTAGATTGATGCTAAATATTTTGTTTGCCAATGAAGTAGTTAGTTTGAACCATTTATGAATGAATGAATGGATGAATGAATGAATGAATGAATGAATGAATGAATGAATGAATATGACCCATTTCCTTCTTTTATGACAGGATAAATAACCCAGTGTAGCTGTGGAAGCGGCGCCCCCTGCAGCGAGCTCAGGAAGCTGCTCCTGCTGGGATTTGTATTTTTATTATGAATGAAATCAAGAACTTTACAGTTAATAGTTTTAAGCTCCATGCATAATAATGTAATGCAGTGCAGCACAGCAGGGTGGCGCCGTTCGTTCTATTTGAAACCATCTGGAGCCGCTCCAGCTCCGAAGCATGCCCTGATCCATGCCGGGTTTTCCCTCCAGCCTGTCCTACCTGCAGGCCCAGCGGAGTGGAACTTCAGAACCAGCTGCTGCGTCTCCATATTGAAGAGTCCGATGCGACCCGAGTCAAACGAAGTCACCATGTAGGCTGGGTCGCTGCTCACCAGGTCCACAGAGGTCGCGACCCCTAGGTCTGCAACAGAACCACAACACAGGGTCTGCAACCTGGACCCGACCGGGCCATCAGCAGAACTTCTCTCACAGAACCACACCATCTGGCGCTGCCGTCAAACCCAAGGCCCGTGGGCCAGAACCGGCCCGCCACATGCATGGATGTGGGCCCTCACCTCCGTCTTCGTTGAACACAGCCAGCGCCGGACAGACGTCGGCGGCGTTCCAGAGCCGGACCGTCCCGTCGGCCGAGGCGGACAGAAGGCGGTGGTGAGGCGAGCTGTAGACCAGCCGCCACACAGCGTCCGAGTGGCCGCGCAGCGCCCCCCGCAGGACGGAGGCCTCTGTCGCCAGACACAGACAAGCCATAGTTAGAGGAGGGCTCCATCGGGCCGAGCCGGGCCGAGCCGGGCCGGGCTGGGCCGTACCGTAGGAGTCGTATGGGTCGACGTTGGGGCTGGGGGTGTTCCAGCTCTGGATGGTTCCGTCCGAGCCGCCGCTGAAGCACTGGGCGCCGCTGGAGCTCAGGGTGACACTGAGGACGGCGCCGCTGCACACAGAGACAGTACCGTTAGAACCGGTTCTGACCCGGCCAAAACCAAGTCCAGGTGGGTTCTGACCCAATCTAGGTTCTGATCCAATCCAAATATTCCAACAGAATCTGATTTGAACCAATCAGGAGTGGATTGGTTTGATAGTGATAAAAACAGGAACGTTTGTAGGAAAACATGAAGCGGATTTCAGTCTGCAGAGTGTATTTCAGTCGAACCAAACATGCCCCCTAGTGTCTACGGGGGGTAGGCACTAGGGGGCATGGGTCGGGGCAGCTCACCTGTGAGCCCTGAAGGTGTAGATGGGCTCAACGTCTAACGCTGAACACCTGGAGGAACAGAACAGGAAGTTCAGATGAAACCCAGTCCAACCGAAGCGCTGCCCATAGCTCCCAGCCTCACAAACTGGGTCTGAACCTTCTCCGCCTCTCATTGTCTTCATCACGTTAAAGCATCTCCAGCAGAAAACACTGCCCCCCTCAGGCCAGACTGAGAATTACATCAGTTACAAATTCAGAAATATAATGGAAAATTCTGTATTGTTCAAATGTATCAGAAGCGAAATTCCCACTTTGTTGGAGCAGCGAACACATCACAATACAGCCGCCTTGTTCTGGGGTCAAGTAAAGTGCAGCTAACACCGCGGTGGGCGTGGCACCTTACTTCTTAGCGGGCGCCGTCTTCTGCAGGTTCCAGAGCTTCAGGGTGTGGTCGTCGGACGCCGTGACTAGAACCGGCTCCACCGGGTGGAACGCCAGGCCGCGCACCGAGTCGAAGTGGCTCCGCAGGGCGAACTTTGGGTTCCACGTTTTCCGCAGAGCCTCCGAGTTGGAGGCCATCTGGGGAGACAGGAGGCGGTCTGTTCATCCAACCATCCAACCATCCAACCAGCCATCCATCCAACAAACCAACCAGCCCATCCAACCAACCAACCATCCAACCAGCCATCCATCCAACCAACCAACCAGCCTTCCAACCAACCAACCATCCAACCAGCCATCCATCCAACCAGCCAACCATCCAACCATCCAACCAGCCTTCCAACCATCCAACCAACCAACCAGCCTTCCAACCAACCAACCATCCAACCAGCCATCCATCCAACCATCCAACCAACCAACCAGCCATCCATCCAACCAACCAACCAGCCATCCAACCAACCAACCATCCAACCAGCCATCCATCCAACCAACCAACCAGCCATCCATCCAACCATCCAACCACCATCCAACCATCCAACCATCCAACTATCCAACCAGCCATCCATCCAACCAACCAACCAGCCATCCATCCAACCAGCCATCCATCCAACCATCCAACCAACCAACCAGCCTTCCAACCAACCAACCATCCAACCATCCATCCCATCCAACCAACCAAGCCATCCAACCAACCAACCATCCAACCAGCCATCCAACCAACCATCCAACCAACCATCCATCCAACAATCCAACCAGCCATCCATCCAACCAACCAACCAGCCATCCAACCAACCAACCATCCAACCAGCCATCCCATCCAACAATCCAACCAGCCATCCATCCAACCATCCAACCAGCCATCCATCCAACCAACCAACCATCCATCCAGCCATCCATCCAACCATCCAACCAGCCATCCAACCAACCATCCAACCAGCCATCCAACCAACCATCCAACCAACCATCCAACCAGCCATCCAACCAGCCATCCAACAGCCATCCAACCAACCATCCAACCAGCCATCCAACCAACCATCCAACCAGCCATCCAACCAGCCATCCAACCAGCCATCCAACCAACCATCCAACCAACCATCCAACCAACCATCCAACCAGCCATCCAACCAACCATCCAACCAACCATCCAACCAGCCATCCAACCAACCAACCATCCAACCAACCATCCAACCAACCATCCAACCAGCCATCCAACCAGCCATCCAAGGAACCATCCAACCAGCCATCCAACCAACCATCCAACCAGCCATCCAACCATCCAACCAGCCATCCATCCAACCATCCAACCAACCATCCAACCAGCCATCCATCCAACCATCCAACCAACCATCCAACCAGCCATCCAACCAACCATCCAACCAGCCATCTAACCAACCATCCAACCAGCCATCCAACCAACCATCCAACCAGCCATCCATCCAACCATCCAACCAGCCATCCAACCAGCCATCCAACCAGCCATCCAACCAACCATCCAACCAACCATCCAACCAACCATCCAACCAGCCATCCAACCAACCAACCATCCAACCAACCATCCAACCAACCATCCAACCAGTCCAACCAACCAACCAGTAATCCAACCAACCATACAACCAGCCATCCAACCACTAATCCAACCAACCATCCAACCAGCCATCCAACCAGCCATCCAACCAACCATCCAACCAGCCATCCAACCAACCAGCCATCCAACCAACCAGCCAACCAACCAACCAACCAGTAATCCAACCAGCCATCCAACCAACCATCCAACCACCATACAACCAGCCTCCAACCAGCCATCCAACCAGTAATCCAACCAACCATTCAACCAGCCATCCAACCAGCCATCCAACCAACCATCCAACCAGCCATCCAACCAACCAGCCATCCAACCAACCAGCCAACCAACCAACCAGTAATCCAACCAGCCATCCAACCAGTAATCCAACCAACCATCCAACCAGCCATCCAACCTACCATCCAACCAACCATCCAACCAGCCATCCAACCTACCATCCAACCAACCATCCAACCAGCCATCCAACCTACCATCCAACCAGCCAACCAACCAGTAATCCAACCAGCCATCCAACAGGAACATGTCTCTGGACTCACGTCATATCCCAGACTCTCCGCCTCGTTGGCGACCGTCAGCTGGGCCAGTTCTCCCAGCTCTCCCAGTTCTCCCAGTACCAGCTCATTGGACGGCCTCGTCCACTCTGCCCAGGATGAAGGACTTCCCTCCAGACGGCAGGAACGCCACTGGCTCTGCAGTGACCAACAGCAGGAATGTAGCCGTGCTGCAGCGCAACGATGCGGCGGAGGGGTTGGACCTTACCGTCATCTGGCCGGCCCACTTCCTGTTCGCTCAGTTTGGGAACGCTCGGGCGGGACGGAGGCGACACGGCCGGCGGCTCCTCGGTGTCCCGCAGGTTAGCCAGCATGTCCTGCAGTTTGGAGCGGTTCGGCCCTGAGGAAGAGGAGAGGAGGAAGCAACTGAACCAGACATCATTAATCATGAGGTGTCTCCAGGGGGCGTGGCCTAAAGAGGTGTGAATAATTATGAGGCAGCAGCTTCTGCGTAGGTAAAAACAGATTCAGCAGCTCTGAGCTGAAAAATGACCAACAGTTTGTCAAATATGGTCCAGAAAATGCTGCAAACATCCAGTGGTGGGAACACGTCCGCTAATAGCAGAGCTACCACTTAGCATAGTTCTTTAGCACATTTGCTAACCCCCAAAGACGTGTAGCGCATTTAGCTTCTACTCCTTTTTCCAGATAAATTCTGAATGCTAATTTACTCGACTTGTTTGTTAATCATCAGTCGAATAAAGTTTGACGTTTTAAGTTTGAGCAACGACTGCCCTTATTTTGAAGTCAGTTTGCACAGCAGTTCCATCTCCTCTTCTCATGTTTTCTTTTATTCCTCAATAACTTTATTTTAAACAATGAAACATACAAGATCAAAGTAAAACAGGTAGTAGAGAACATAAACATAAACACCACATCTAAAGATTTTATGAAACAGGGTTGTTTTTGTTTTTTTAAACCCTGGTGGGTAATAATTCTGGACAATAATAGTTTCCCAATAATTATATTCTCCCCAAAAAAGTATTTTTTTCTTTTACTCTTATTTTCCAATTGTTTTTGCTATAAACTGATAACAACCAGTTTTAATGTGACATTAATATGTGAAATAAATTGTATTTATCTTCATATGTGGTAGTAGGCGCTGTTTGACAGAGAAAAGGAGGAAAAAGTTGAAAAGAAGAAAAATCAACATAAAAATTCCTCCTCCAGAAAAAGTCCAGCAAGTTGGAAAACCCGAAATAAAGCCTGAGGGGAAGCAGCCGGATCAGGACTCACTCTTCACTCCTTTCTTCCCCTTCCTCTCCTTCCTGTACTGCTCCTTCAGCTGGGCGATCAGGCTCTGGTCCACGTCCCAGCCCAGTTCTCCCAGAGCCGCCGGCTCCTCCTTCTCTGTGGGTCAGAACCATCAGAACATCACAGCAAGTCCAACCGAACAGGAACAAGATGACTACAGTCTGGAGCAAATCATATTTCTGTAAATATAACATTAATTTAGACAGACAGAAGAATCAGAAGGAAAGGAAGTGAAATCAAAATGTTTAAGAAAATAAAAGCATGAATAAAATGCAAAAAGCTGCAGTTCCTTCATCTGAGCTGCAGGGGGAGCCCCTGAGCAGCATTTCTACTGATTCTCCTTCCAGCTGATCTGGGAGTAAACCGGGCCGGTTCTGATCGACAGGTGAAGTTCAACAGTGAGCTCAGGCTGGAACCAGAGCAAATCCTGGAACCGGTCTGAGTTCTGTTTGGGCCGGTTCTGAGTGGTTCTGGCTGCGTGTGAAAGCAGCTCTGAGTCACACTGAGGTGTTGAATCATTGGCTGCGTGGGAGAGCCCTCCATCACAGGTTGCTAAGCAACCGGAGAGAAGGAGCGATGTTCTGCTAAAGTACCAGAACACGGGTCAGAGTCGGACCAGGAGTTCTGGAGGAACCCGGCTGAGCGGCAGCTTCTGGAAAACAAACTGGTTTAAATCCAGAATGTTTACTGGTTAGGTTTACTGCTCTATGTCAGACCAGAATCTGATGAGGTCCTGCTGGACCCGACCCGGCTCACCCCAGTCCTCCCCTCTCTTCGGATCCGACCCGTCCAGCTCGTCCGGACTGGCCAGGAAGTCGAAGCCCTTCAGCGCCTCCTCGGTGTCAGGGTCGTCGCTGAGGTCATAGGCGCCGGACGACGGCGGCTTCTTCTTCACCATCTGGAACCATCAGAACCCGGGTCTGGGTCACAGGAACCCAGCTCTGCTCACGGACCCAACAAGGACAGATTGGACTTACGGCAGCCAGGTCCAGAACGGTTCTGTCTTTGGACTCGCCGTCCTCTTCCTCGTCTTCGTCGCTGAACTCGGCCGCGGCGCTCTCAATGAACCTGAACGCCTCCAGGACAGTAGCCGGGTCCGACAGGTCCGGTTTACTGGACAGACAGCCGACCCAGTTTATCGAGGCTCTGAAGGTTCTGGGTACTTTAGGTTGTGGCTCGGTTCTTACCTGACCATGCCGCTGTCCTTCATCGAGGACGGCTCGGTTTCCGTTCACCATGGGCCCGGTTCTCCGGTCCGGCGGGCCGTCTCCAGGTTCTCCAGACAGGCCCAGCAGAACCCGGACCCTCTGGGACTTCACGTCCAGGACGGTGTCGGTGTATCCGACCTCCTGGAGGTACCTGGGGAAACGGGCTGGGAGTTAGTCCAGACCAGGACAAAGGTTCTGCAGGAACTTCCCAGTATGACCAGCATAAGCTCCCTCACTGGTCTGCAGCCTTTCACTTAATGTTCTGCCTGATCGGTCCAAACCTGAACTAAGGTTCTGTTCAGAACTCCGGATCCGTCCTCTTCCTCAAGCTTCGTTTTGTTCCAGAAATTCCCTGGCACCAAGTCCGAACGATCCGATCCTCAAGTCGATCCGTTTTTTGTGTTGCAGATCGGACAGTGAAGGCATCGGAACATCAGAACCATCTGGACCCAGATGTTCTGATCCGGAGGGAATGCTGAACTCGCAGCAGCACTCTCTCATGAGAAAATCAGTATCAAATATTCCCAACATTCAGAGCCCAACCAGAACCAGCAGGGAGTTTACCTAGAGTGCCAGAATGCCTGCTCAACCAGATCGGATCGGTGCGGGTTGGCTCTATCAGCCAGCGGAGCGGCCCGGTCCGATGAGGAGCGGCCCGGTCCTAAGTGGAGCGGCCCGGTCCTAAGTGGAGCGGCCCGGTCCGATGAGGAGCGACCCGGTCCGATGTGGAGCGGCCCGATCCGATGAGGAGCGACCCGATCCGATGAGGAGCGGCCCGATCCGATGAGGAGCGGCCCGGTCCTAAGTGGAGCGGCCCGGTCCGATGTGGAGCGGCCCGATCCGATGAGGAGCGACCCGGTCCGATGTGGAGCGGCCCGATCCGATGAGGAGCGACCCGATCCGATGAGGAGCGGCCCGATCCGATGAGGAGCGGCCCGGTCCTAAGTGGAGCGGCCCGGTCCAATGTGGAGCGGCCCGGTCCGATGTGGAGCGACCCGGTCCGATGTGGAGCGGCCCGATCCGATGAGGAGCGGCCCGGTCCGATGTGGAGCGACGTTCCTGAACAGTCTGCAGCCCTCCCCCCGTACCAGCCGCTCCTGTCGCACCAACACACAATCCTCCATTCAGCGTTCCCAGACACTGCTGGGGACAAAACAGCAGAGCGGGGCGGCGTTCCCAGAGCGGGGCGGCGTTCCCAGAGCGGGGCGGCGTTCCCAGAGCGGGGCGGCTGTTCCGCTTGCGACCAGCCAGGTGGTTCAGATGGGAATTGAGCACACACACAGATTTATTCTCTAGATTCTCGTCTTAAGGTCAGAACTGGACCTGTGGTCCGATCTTCCAGAACCATCAGCGGTCAGGAACACAAATTGCTCCCAGTGAATCAATGATGCTGGTTTCCATTAAGAGTTGATCTGTAATAAGAAGACCTGATGGGTTCACACACATCACGTGTGTGTGTGTGTGTACTTCCATACAAACTGATGACTTTCAATCTTCTATTCATTTTGGTGGCTGAAACCAGACATTTTCTCAGACCAGTAGTAGTTACTCCAAACCTGAACCAGAACTTAATAATTTATATCTCACCTCTAATCCAACCAGTATAACTGAACAAAACTGAGAACCAGGAAAATGTCCTCACTTCCAGAGATGACCTGAATCCGTGGGTTAAAGTGGTGAAAGTGGTCCTCAATATGTACAAGTACATGTATATGTGTGTGTGTGTGTGTGTGTGTGTGTGTGCATGTGTGTGTGCATGTGTGTGTGCGTGTTTGTGTGTGTGTGTGTGCATGTCTGTGTGTGTGTGCATATGTGTGTGTGAGTGTGTGTGCGTGTTTGTGTGTGTGTGTGTGTGCATGTCTGTGTGTGTGTGTGTGTGTGTGCATGTCTGTGTGTGTGTGCATATGTGTGTGTGTGTGTGCATGTCTGTGTGTGTGTGTGTGTGTGTGTGTGTGTGTGTGTGTGTGCATGTCTGTGTGTGTGTGTGTGTGTGTGCATGTCTGTGTGTGTGTGTGTGTGTGTGTGTGTGCATGTCTGTGTGTGCGTGTGTGTGTGTGTGTGTGTGTGTGTGTGTGTGTGTGTGTGTGTGTGCGTGTGTGTGTGCTCACTGTCGGAGCAGCTGCCGTCCCTGTTTCCAGCTCAGCTGATGACTGCTGTTGGGAGGACTGGGAGTTTCGCTTTCGTTGCCTTCATCTGAGGAAGAAACAGCCAGACCAACATCCATCATCCATCCATCCAATCATCCATCATCCATCCTTCATCCATCCTTACCCGAGTCGTAACTGGGAGCTCTGATCTCTCCCTGGTTCAGTTCCGTTCCATATTTCAGTTTATGGTATTTGGCTCTGAGGAACAGCAAACAGATCATATAAAAGCAATTTAATTCCAGATCAGGTAACTGACTGAGCAGGTTCTTTTTCAAAAGTTCTGGTCCAAATACAACAACTTCTGTCGAGTCAGAATTTAAAAGAAGGAAGTTTAGATTTATCCAGGTTTTACCAGATTGGTTCATCAGGAATTATGGATACATAGAGCTGAATATTATCAGCATAACAGTGAATATTGTCTGATTGGAAGAATTAAAATAGTAAAGAGAATCGGACCAATCACACAGCCCTGTGATACTCCACCAGTAACCATTCATTTTTTAAAACAAACTGGGATGTGTGGGACCAATCAGGGCTGAACCAGCCTGGTTCAGCCCCGATTGGTTTCCTCTGGTCCCAACGTCTTCAAGAAACTGACTTGGCTCTGAACTGACCATTAGTGATGGAGATACATTCAACTTAAAATTTAGGTTAAATCTACAGTTGGCTGTAGGACCAGCTCTCCACCAATCAGAGGACGAGTTTTTCCACCAATCAGAGAGCAGCCTCACCTCTCCTGCTTCAAGGCGTACTCCAGCATCTTGATGCGCCTCACCAGGTCCTTCTTCAGGTTTTCCTGGCCTCGCCGCTCACCCTGAAGGAAGGCAATCTGCGCCTGCATGGAGACACAAACCATCCGCTTTCACTGTGGAGCTGAGTGGGACCAATCACGTTTCCGGTTTCTCAGGACAGAACCGTCAGGAATTCCTCTAAACACAGTCGGGGGAAAAGTTCAAAACCAAAACCTGATGAACTGAGCTGAAAGCAGTAAAGTCTAAATGTGAGTCTGTCTCCTCTAGATAAGCCTCCTTCCTGTGAGACCAGACCAGCTGACCCACCTTTGACCCCTTGACACATCGGGTCGCTTTCTGAGCCGATCTGATGAGGTGTTAAAAGCTGCCATGTTAAATGTTAAGAGAAAATTTCTCTGTTTGTGATGTTAGATGCAGGAACTCCAGCACCAATTCGGACCCGACTCAGAACCCACAATGCACAGGGAGAACATGCAGAAAGACGCCGGGAATCTAACCCAGGACCTTCTTGCTACAAGGCACAGTGGCTTCACTGTGCCACTGTGCACCAATAAGGCGCTTCACAGCGCCCTATTGGTCGAATTTAATAAATAAAATAAAACCGGATTTCGATTCAGTGAAGTGGAGTTTTCAGTAAGACTCTGGATAACAAAGTTCTTCTGGTTATAAAAACACAAAGATTTTCCCTTGTAAGAAAATCGAATCAGAAATCATTTTATCCTGACTGAAGTTAAAATTCTCAACCAGCTGAACTGGACGGGTCAAACAGGTCAGTGTACAACTGCAAAGGATCCGTCCAAGACCACAAATGGCCCCCGCGCCGCACTTTGGACCACTCCGGTTTAAAATAGTTTCCTAATAAAATCTGTAGTTCTGAGCGGTTCTGATGGTTCTCTTTGGGCTACTGTGTCTCCAGGATGCTGGTTCTGCGAGGACAGAACCAGAACATCTGGACTCTGTTCAGGATTAAACAGAAACACTCCACACTTTTCAGAGTTCAGTCAATTGAAATGTTGAAAACCAGAAACATTTTTCTTCAACTGGTCCAACACCAGATGCTGAACCAGCAGAACCAGAGCCGAGCGGAGAGACCCGGTCCGGTTCAGCACCAGGTTCTTCTGGCCCATTTCCTCTGGGTCGGGATCAGCTGATCCGGGTTTCACAGAGAGGAACCGCAGCCTGACTGAACCTTCATCATCATCACAGGTTATCAGGACACATACTGTCCATCTTCATCCCTCTAATATTTCTGCCGTTTTATTAATAAGTGATTAATTTTTAGGTCCATATTGTCTGTAAAAGCTGCGTTACCGACCCGAACCGGTCAACCAGCCTGTGCGGAGCGGACAGTGCGGGAAATCCCCGCAAACAACCACCGTGCGCCCTTTATCGGACAGAGTCAGGAGTAACTCCGTGTCCGATGTTTGGGAGCAGCTTGTGTCCGATAATGGAAGCCCCAGGTTCCAGTTGTTTTTAAGACGTTTTGTCCCGCAGGTAAAAAATGTGACGTAACCACGCAGGTCCACCTGTGCCCGACACCCGCGGAACCACCAACACAACAAGCGCCGCTAGGGCATTTACATCCGAACCGAGTCGAGCCGAGCCGAATCGGGTCTCACCTGGAGCTCGGCCCGCTCCACCTCCCACTGGGCCCGCTCCACCTCGAACCGGGCCCACTCGTGCTGCAGGAAGTGGAGGATCCCCGGGATGCTGTAGTGAGCCCGGGCCGCGGCTCCGTCCGCGGGCGGCGGGGCTCTGGCGGTCCCGGTGCCGGGACCCGAACCGCCGCCGCCGCCGCTGAGGAACACTGCGGGGCCGGCCTGCTCATCCATGGCCGGACCGGGGAGGAGGAGGCTGGTTCGGTTCGGTCCGGTTCGGTTCGGCTCTGACACCCGCTGCTGCAGGGACTCCTCAGTCCATGAAGGAGCAGCGAGGAGAACCGAACAGCCTGACCCAGCTGTCAGATGGACGGACCGCAAAGCTTCCCGCGTTTACCCCGCACCGCATTTCCGGACTGGACCTTCACAATAAAGGCGCGACCGAAACAGCAGAAGATGCATCGAAAAACCCTGGGATGTTTTCTTTTTGGTTTTTTAGCAATCAATAAACATTTATCCAACAGAAAAAACACAAAATCTAAAGCAAAAACTTACCAGGCTCCTCTGATTGGCTGAATTATGAATATTTGGCATTTACATCCGGCGCTGCCTGATTTTAATGGGCAATCTGTGATTTTAACTTCATTCCTTATTTAATGGAAACATTGTAATTATAAAACTGCATTTTTTTTCACATTAAAAGAAACTCAGCTGCTCACATTAGAAACTGGAAATGAGAGGAGAGTGAAATTCAGACAGGAGATGATGATGATGATGATGATGATGATGATGATGATGATGATGATGGTCAGATCTTCAGGTGGATCTGACTGTCTGCAAGCCCTGCAGGCCCAGTGGGTCCAGTGGGTCCCAGCGGGTCCAGTGGGTCCAGCGGGTCCAGTGGGTCCAGCGGGTCCTGGGTCCCAGTGGTCCCAGTGGGTCCAGTGGGTCCAGTGGGTCCCAGTGGGTCCAGTGGGTCCAGCGGGTCCAGTGGGTCCAGTGGGTCCCAGTGGGTCCAGTGGGTCCCAGTGGGTCCCAGTGGGTCCAGTGGGTCCAGTGGGTCCCAGTGGGTCCCAGTGGGTCCCAGGGGTCCAGTGGGTCCAGTGGGTCCCAGTGGGTCCCAGCGGGTCCAGTGGGTCCCAGTGGGTCCAGTGGGTCCAGTGGGTCTACTCCAGGTTTATTTTGACTGTTGCTCTAAAATACGTCAATATTCACACGTCGTTTTTTGGGACATATTTCTTCAGTTTTTAGATGAATGATGCATCAAAACGATCCCAGCAGAGTTTATAAAAGCAGAAACTTTTGGCTTCAGGGGGAAACGTGTTGCTGCTTTAACGCCTTCTTTGTCTCTGAAACTGCAGGCCCTAAAGGGTCAGAGGTCATTCTCATGCTTGTTTCAATGATAATCAGGAAGTCAGTGGATCTTTAACAAACATGAAACATGAAATCTGACAGCGCCACAAATACTGACTGGAAATATAAAATCATCTTTGAAGGATGAGAATAATAAAGTTGAGGAAGATGGAGACCTGAAGGCGATCCAACTGGATGAAGAGTTAGACCAGATATTTTAGTTTTATTTCACTTTTCATTTATCCCGTTTAGATTAAAAACCCCTTTACAAAGAGGCAGAAAAATAAAACACCAGGAAATGTCAGTAAAAGCCAGAATTGTCCTCCGGAGCTTTCAGATGTCAATCACAAACGTCTCCTGGCCGAAGCTCCACAGGATTTATTTCTGATGAAGGAAGATTTTCAGACCAGGACCAGGAACACGAGTCGATCCCAGAACTCCTTCCGGTCGGATCCTGGTGGTCCACAAAACACCTGGCAGCTCAGAGCCAATCAGAGTCCTCGGATTGGACCAGGCCTCGCTCAGGCTTTTATTTTGAAGGCATATTCACTTAGTTCCCGTCTGCAGCAATTCGACTCACCTGTGTGATGACGTCAGTCAATCCCTTCAGGTGATTGGCTGCTGCAGCTGATCGGCCCAGTTTCTCTTCTTTCAGGAAAATATTATTTAATAATCTGAAATAATAAAATAAAAATAGTAAAACACCGGAAGTCAGGGTTAGAATAAATAAATAAAGTATAATAAATATGAGGCTGATAAAATATCATATTTATATAAAAATGTTTTGAAAACATTTTTATATAAATATGATATTTGTAAAGCAGGTTAAGTTTACCTAAAGCAGGTTAAGTTAATCTAAAGCAGGTTAAGTTAACCTAAAGCAGGTTAAGTTAATCTAAAGCAGGTTAAGTTTACCTAAAGCAGGTTAAGTTAATCTAAAGCAGGTTAAGTTAACCTAAAGCAGGTTAAGTTAATCTAAAGCAGGTTAAGTTTACCTAAAGCAGGTTAAGTTAATCTAAAGCAGGTTAAGTTAACCTTGTGGTTTAGATAAAACATCTAATGTTCTTAACTAAATGATGCTGCAGGTTTATCTATTAGCAGGTTTCATTTTGCCTGCACTTGCTTGTGTTCATTATTTTAAGTGTATTTAACAAGTTTACCAAAATATAAAAACATCATTCAAACTGCATTTGCCTTGTTTTACTTTTTACTTTTCATTACATTACTTGAGTTCATCCATTGTTACAGTAATTTTCAGACTTCAAGACGTTTCAGACACTTTAAGACTTTAACTCAAGTAACATTTCAGTGACTTTTACTTTTAATAAAGTCATATTTTGGAGCGGTACCGATACTTTCACTGGACTCTGAGATTTCAGTACTTTATACAACACTGTTGTTTTCATTAAACCTTCAGATATGAAACAAATTAATGGTGGAAGTTCTATGTGTGATCTGATGGTGGCGCTGCTGACCCTCAGAATCGATGATGATTATTGATCTGCAGCTGCTGGGAATGCAGCTCCAATCAAAACCACTTCTGATCAATAATCAGCTGAAAACTCAGCGGTTCTGTTATCAGCTTCATCTGGACTTTGGTTTGGACTTTACCAGAGGTTCTGGTTTATCTGCGACCCACAGACCAGAACCGACCCAAACGTCCTGTCGAATCGGTTCCGACATGAACGGATCAGACAGGACGACGATGATGATGGTGATGATGATGATGTGTATGATGAGGATGATGATGGTCCAGTTCTCAGGAACTGGACCAGGAACTGACTGAACTGTTTGCAGTTTTACTTGCAGGCTTTGTTAATGATTAAGCAGCCGTGTTATTGGTGCCTTCATTACTGAAATACGAAGGTAATCGTGTTCTGAGGTGTGGGGTCATTAGTCTGACCCCATGGTCCAGCCAGCTCAAACCGGTCCTGTTCTGAACCCTGGGTGACCTTTGACCTGGTCGATCTCTGCTTTCTGCCGTCTGGACCTCAATAAATCAATCCTCTGACTGGACCGGATCGGACCGTCTGGTTCTGGAAAAAACTTTATTTTTTCCAGTTTCAGCCTCTGACGTTCTGTAAAAGTTCTCCAGACTTTCAACGTTCCTGTCGGATCCGGTTCTGGACTCAGTGATGAAGAGGAAGCTTCTTCATCATGTTCAGGGTTCTAGTAGAACCGGGTCAGAAAAGTCCATCTCTTCAGGATCAGAACCAACTGAGAGGTTCTGATGTTGAACTTTGATCCTCAGATGTTCTGTTAGAACATCCAGAACCAGAACTTGCTGTGGTTCTGGAAGGAAGGCGGGTCCAGTTGGATTCGATGGTTCTGTCAATAAATACTCAGAAATTATCTGAGTGAAAACAAGAAAACTGGATTCTATTGATTATTGATTTTAAATGATTTTATCATTTGTTTTATTGCTGATTTTCCCTTTTGGGAAATGAAATCTGGATCTGATGGGAGTTTTAATAATAATAATAATAATAATAATAATAATAATAATAATAATAATAATAATAATAATAATAAATTAAGAGGCTTTTTACTTATTTTTCTCATGCTAATTAGTTTTATTGCTGATTTTAAATACTTATAACTTTTTAAAACTCTGGCTGAAATACTTTTTAAAATTTGCAGGTATTTGCTTCTATTAATTATTAATTTAATTAAATTTTGTTTTATTAAAAACCTTTTGCTGTTTGAATTGAATATAAATATCTGTTTATCTTATTCTGTTGTATTTTTTCACAGTTTTACCAAAAAGCTTCTTAATATTTTATTTTCTCGTCCCGTCATCAGGACCAGAACCGGAAACCCGGTTTCCGGCTCATCCTTCCTGTTCTTCTCTCTTCCGTTTTGTTCTGTTCAGTTTCATCATTTGTTAAAGAGACAAACTGGTCCTCATGTAAAACAAATAAATTGAATTAAATCAAATTTCAGTCACATATTTTAAGTCATAAAAAGCTGCCATTGGTCCAGATCTTCCAACTGCTGTGAAACGTTTCAATCAGTGAATAAACGCAAACAGGAAGTGACGAAACGAGGCTTGAAATTATCATGAGGAGTTAAATTATGGTTTCTGATTTAATAAAAAAAAACTTTAAACCTTGTCCAGGGCCCCTCGGGCCCTCGCTGGCCTCTGACCGGCCCTGCGGGGCCCATTGATCTGCTCAATCAGCAGCCGCGCTAATCAATAGACGCGCTAATCAATAGACGCGCTAATCAGCTAATGCGCTGCAGCCGCTTGTATTTAAAGGCGGCTGGGCGGCGGTTCGGTCCAGACCCAGCATGTCTCCGCACGACCGAACCGCGCAGCAGAACAAACCCTTCAAACAGCGCAAGAGCTTCGGTGGTCTCAGAACCGGAACCGGGGATCCAGAACTCTGAAGGAAAAACTGATTCGGATTCTGTTTTCTCTCCGCAGAGACCAGGAAGATGGAGGTGGCGGGGATCCGGTCCAAATTTCCGAACAAGATCCCGGTGAGTGTCCGGTTCGGCCGTGGTCCTGGAGCTGGTTCTGTTTGGACTCACCTGGTTCCTCTGAACTTCAGGTGATCATCGAGCGATACGACAAGGAAAAACCTTCCGCCTCTGGACAAAACCAAGTTCCTGGTTCCGCACGAACTCACCATGACCCAGTTCGTCACCATCATCAGGTACGCGGAACCGGTTCTGGAACTGGTTCGGAAACCCAGCCGGTTCTGATGGAGTCTGGTTCGGCACTGAGGGATCTGCATAATTCCTGAAAATCACTCATTAGTCTGACCCCTGGGTGACCTTTGACCTGGTCGATCTCTGCTTTCTGCCGTCTGGACCTCAAATCAATCCTCTGACTGGACCGGATCGGACCGTCTGGTTCTGGGTCCAGTTCTGCTGCTGTCGGGTCGACTTGTTTCTTTCCAGACTTCTGTTTACCTGAGCTACAGAACCGGTCTGGGTCGCAGTAGAACGGAACCGGTCTGGGTCGCAGTAGAACGGAACCGGTCTGGGTCGCAGTAGACGGAACCGGTCTGGGTCGCAGTAGAACGGAACCGGTCTGGGTCGCAGTAGAACGGAACCGGTCTGGGTCCATTCCTGCGTTTTGTTCCTGTGGCTCATCTAAAAACTGCTGAAACCCAACCAATCTGAACCGGGTCTGGTTCTGGTCCAGGTTCTGCCGGACTGAGCTGTGTGACTCAAACTTCAGTGAAATCTCAGGTGAAAGCTGGTTCTGACCCGGTAGCAGGAGAGGTTCTGTTTGATGGTTCTGTTTCCCCTCCAGGAACCGGATGGCGCTGCTGCACAACCAGACCTTCAACCTGTTCATCAACAGAAAGAGTCTGGCCACTCTGTCGCTCACCATGGCTCAGGTCTACAAAGACCACCAGGACGACGACGGCTTCCTCTACATGACCTACGCCTCCCAGGAGATGTTCGGCCTTTGACTGGACCGCAGCTCTGCTGGGCTGGCCTGCTGTAAATAGAAAATATTTTAATAGATGTTCACTGTAAGATGGTGTTTTAATGATCCAATAAATGTTGACCCTGGCTGTGAAAAGGTCCGGTCTGCTGGTTCTGACTCGGTTCTGCCGCAGGCCGTGAGGCGTTCAGGGTCTCCGGGGAGAAAGAGTCTCTGCAGAACTTTAACCTGCAAAGATGTGAATCAGATTCTGCAGAGGCCGGATCCGTTATGATCCGGAGTGAGCCCAGGCGGTTTTGGTACCGGATCAACTTAAACAGCCGCAGTTAAAACATTTTGACCCAAATGTTTACAAAATAAACATTCAGCTGCTGCGCTCTGATTGGCTGATTCCGGTTCGGCACTAGAACACCTATACCTAATAAAGTGGCCAGAAACGGGGGAGCTCAAGTCCAGTCCTGGAGAACTTCCGTCCTGCAACTTTTAGTTTCAGTCTTACTCCAGCAGACCAGGCTCCGCGATGAACAGGTAACGAGTCGTTCATTTGATTCAAACAGCGCCGGAACCGGATCCATGTTGGCGCAGCGAAGCATCTGGCAGGACTGAGCTCCCCTGCCCCCTGCTGGCAGAACCTGGAAACTGCATTGGGGAAAAAGTTTGGGTCAGAATTATTCATACCCCTGGCTGAAGACGGTTTTGTGCTAAAGATTTTTTTTTCAATTATTCTTGAAATCTGAAACTTTCAGATTTGAATCTTTTTGATTTCTGGGTTTGGCTTTTCCTGCCTTTCATGTCCAGTTGATGTAAAGGTTGATCTGAGGTATGAATACTTATGAGCCGAGCAGCAGACTGACTCTCTGGTTCTGCCTGAACAGGAAGCAGAACCTCAGATTATCTGCAGGATTAACAGGAATCCTTCACTTGCTCCAGCGCCACCTGCTGGACACAAGCTGCTATTTCTACTGTTTCTGTGAGGAGAGAAGTGAGTTGAAACGAGCTGACACTTCACTGAAAGACTGTCGTTAACATGACATCTGTCATGACCTCTGATGGATGAATGGAGGTCCTGATGGGTCAAAGTTCAGCAGGTCAAGAACCATCGTTAAATTCAGTTTACAAAACCATCTAAGATGTTTAATGGTTCCGACCCGTTCAGTGATTTATAAACCAACAAGTTCCTCAGTCTGAGATGGAAAACAGAAACTGAATTAATTTGAGACTGAAGTTAAAGTCCTGAGGTCTCTGATCCGATCAGCTCAGCAGAACCGGAACCGTCAGTCATTTGGCTTCAGACTGAGGAGGAACCAGACGCATCAGAGCTTCCTCCTCCGTTTGGACCCTGGATCAGAACCACATCTTCATCGTCTGTAAGTCCAGAACTTTGTTTTTACTAGACAGTTTGGTTTATCAACACTTCTCTCCTCATGAGAATTTCACAGAAATATTAGAAACTTTTTTTCAGCTTTAAAACAAAAAGAGGAAGATGAATATTTTTAAAACTATAAACAGGAAATTACATCAAGCTGAGCCTCCTTATTTCCTGATTGTATGTTGTTGAAATGTAGATGAAGGTCTTTCTTAACACATTTTCTTAATTTAATTTGTTGTAAGCTGTTTATACATCGATTTATGTTGTCCTTCCTTTTCCTGCTGAATTGAAAAATCAAGCGCCATAAAAAGGTTGGAAACACAAAGAGAGTCTGAAGGAGGCGATTCCTCCTGATCCGAACCCGAAGGTTCCAGCTGTCAGCCAAACATGGAGACGTTTCAGATGTCAGAGGAACATGAAGAACCTGCAGCAGCAGCAAACAGCAGAGATTTAAAGAAGAATCCAGGTGGGTAAAATAATCCCACAGATTATCTATTGATGACAGCATTAATGTTTATGGACAAACTTCACATTTGAAAATGTTCTAAGGTCCGTTCTGCGGTTTGCTGCTGTTGCTCCACATCAGTTAATAACCACATGTAGGTCTGAACATGACAGCAGCAGAAATCCTTCCTGTTCTCACTGACATCTTCACTGAGAGGAACGCAAAAACTTCCTCAGTCTGTGAACACACACAGTCGACTGCAGCCATGATGGGAGCGGCGGCGCGCCGGGAATATTAGGCCCCAAAACAAAAATGAAATTGCTTCCCGAGCATCCTGACTGGCAGGAGGCTGCAGCAGCAGAGGAGCTGCAGCAGGAGGAGGAGGCTGCAGCAGGAGGAGGCTGCAGCAGGAGGAGGCTGCAGCAGGAGGCGGCTGCAGCAGGAGGAGGCTGCAGCAGGAGGAGGCTGCAGCAGGAGGAGGCTGCAGCAGGAGGAGGCTGCGGCAGGAGGAAGCTGCAGCAGGAGGAGGCTGCAGCAGGAGGAGGCTGCAGCAGGAGGAAGCTGCGGCAGGGTCTCAGACCTTGAAACACAAAATACACAGAAACAACCAAGATCAGAAAACTGGCAGCAGGAACGACAGGCGGGACAGAAACTGGACTCCAGCAGAGAGGCTGAAGAAGCTGCTGGTTCCACGCCCGGCAGGATGCTCTGCAGAAGAAACACACAATCAATCACAATCAATAAAACCCAGAATATCTGATGTTTCTAATGTTTCTCTTTCCTTCTTGCAGGAGGAAAACTTTTCCCTCTGCTGCTCCTGAGCTTCGGTTTCCTCTGCCTCCTCCAATCTGCCCTCAACATCTCACTGCGTCTGACTTCCTGTGAGTTCACTTCAACTTCCTGTCTGCATGGCTTCCTGGTCATCAGAAAGTCAGAAAACTTGGGTTTGGTTCCGGCTTTCCTCCATGCTGATGTGCCTGTGAGCAAGGCACTGACCCCGGCTGCCTCCAGATCTGTGTGGCTGGATGAATGTGTGAGAGAACAGGTGAGCGTTGAGTGGTCAGCAAGGCTGGAGAAACATTTTCTTGGTTTGGTCCATTCCCAGTCAAACTGCAGCCTAACAGCAGATGGTTCTGCTGGAAACATTTGGATTCGGGTTGCCAGATCCAGCAGATCCAGCAGATCCAGCTGAAGGTCACACATGAAGGAGGCCGAACTCGTTTGATTTGATAAAGTCAATCTTGCAGGAAAGGAAACATCCTGGGAGTTTCTTTGTGTAATTAAATTCGGCTCCAGGATGGAATAAAGTTCTTCAACAGGTCGGCTGGATTCACCGTCAGGATGTTGATAAAAACTTATAACAATCATTGAAATCCAATCTTTTTCTATATTTCTGTATCTTTTTGCTTCAAGATGAATTTGTTCTGTGACATGAAGTCATGTTGTTGAATCTGTCGGCTGTTAAAAGCCTCATCAGGTGAGAACATCCAGACATTTCAGACATATTGGAACGAAACGATTAGCAAAGAGAAATCAATAGAAACATAAATACACCATGCAGCCGTCAGCGCCGTTTCATGTTTGTGAGAATAAACTGACTTTGTACACCGCAGATTGTTCCTGTCACCCTGACAAGAACCTGACTGGACCCGACCAGAACCAGACCTCACAACCTGCTGAGACGCCTGCAGCCCGAACGGCTCGGATCCAACAGATGAAAAGGCTTTTCTGTGTTTATGGCGGCGAGGCAGAAAACCCGGAAGTGGATTTAAGAGCCTGTGAGTTTGTGGGACCAGAATCCCTCAGAGAATGAGACACCTGTCTGCAAACAGAGAGCATTGACATGGTAACGCAGACATACCTGCAGCACATAACCTGCAGCACATAACCTGCAGCACATAACCTGCAGCACATAACCTGCAGCACATAACCTGCAGCACATAACCTGCAGCACATAACCTGCAGCACATAACCTGCAGCACATAATCTGCAGCACATAACCTGCAGCACATAATCTGCAGCACATAACCTGCAGCACATAATCTGCAGCACATAACCTGCAGCACATAACCTGCAGCACATAACCTGCAGCACATAACCTGCAGCACATAACCTGCAGCACATAACCTGCAGCACATAACCTGCAGCACATAACCTGCAGCACATAATCTGCAGCACATAACCTGCAGCACATAATCTGCAGCACATAACCTGCAGCACATAACCTGCAGCACATAATCTGCAGCACATAACCTGCAGCACATAATCTGCAGCACATAACCTGCAGCACATAACCTGCAGCACATAACCTGCAGCACATAATCTGCAGCACATAACCTGCAGCACATAACCTGCAGCACATAACCTGCAGCACATAACCTGCAGCACATAATCTGCAGCACATAATCTGCAGCACATAACCTGCAGCACCTTTTCTGGGCTAAATAGAAATAAAGGAATCATTTCCAGCAGGATATCAATCATGTTCAGCTCGTTCTTATCAAAGTCCACCACTATGTGGCGCTGTAAATTTGATGGGCTTTCTGCCAAACTGCACATGGCTTTATGCCTCAGGCTTTATGTGTTTAATATGGAGACGGCTGGTTGAAGGTCATCTACAAAAATGTGAAAAATGTTTCATTTGACCTTCAAACTTTCAAAACATTTTTAAAAATCCATCCAAATGAGCTCAAAGTTTTCTCAATTGCTCTTTCATCCTCTCTATGTTTTTATCGCTCATTTAATGTTAAACATAAATATCTGCATCTTCCAAAGTCCTTTTCAAATCCGCACTAAGCTGCTGTCACAGTTTCAGTCATTCTTCAGTTTGGTTTGAATCTGAGTTTGTTGATCGATCAGCAGCGAATCAAACAAACTAAATGCTTTTACTGATGCAAGAAACACAAACAGGTTTGGTTTTCCTGTGTTTCCTGATTTTTAGCTTAAACTACAACATTTCTGGACCTTTTGAATCGCCTGTTAAAATGAGACTCTCGATGCTCTGTTTGGCCACAAGGTGGAGCCAAATCCACAGAAACTCAAATCTCACTCAAGATGTCCTTCATTTCTCCTCAATGTGTGTTTGAACAAATTTCAAGAAACTTTAACGGCTTTCATGTACAGACACTTGACTGTGGCTCAGCAGCATAGCTTCACAATACATATTTTTACTTGTCCTGCAATAGTGCAGTTATTGTAGTGCCATCCAGCTGGACTGCAGCTTTGCAATTCATTTCCATACAAAGAAATTCTCCACATGAAAGTACAGAGAGGAAGAAATCCAGCAGGAAGTCTTTCAGCCTGGCCAAAACAAAACCCCCCACTTCCTGCTGTCCCTTTGACTACCAATATAAACAAAGAAAATAAAATAAAACTCTGCAACTTGAGAGAACAGGTTTGAATCCTGGTCAAACTAGAAATGAAACTTTTATTTCATTTCAGCAATCAGCTGTTTATAGGAGCTACTTCACAGAGCAACACTGCTAAAAACGATAAAGGTGAATAGAAGAGCCTTGTTCTGATGACTTCCTGGAGGCGGAGCTTCAGACAGAACAGGAGTTTCTTAAAGAGACAGAGGCCCATTTCAAGATGGGCCTCTGAAATGGGCCTCTAACTTTCTTTTAGTCCTGTTTGCATCAAAGTCCTTCATGTTTGATGAGCTCTGAGTGGTAGTCGGGGACCAGATGGCTGAAAGCATAAAATAGAGCACAGTTTCACTGAAAATGTAACTTTTGATGGAGAGACAATTCAGACAATCAGTGGTTTTGGTTCTGTCTTTTCTTCCAGTGCCCAGTTCCTTCAAACAACAGTTGGCGACATTTTGTCCAAGCATCTACTACATTTCCTCCACCATGACAACATGGAATAAAAGCAGAAACTATTGTCTGGGAAGAGGAGCCGACCTGGTGACCATCAACAGCAGAGAAGAGCAGAACTTCCTGAGACGGTTGAGACACAAAGTTTGGATCGGACTGATGAAAAAGGCCGGAGAATGGGAATGGGTGGACGGGACTCGACTCAACCCCAGGTCAGAGGTTAGAGGTCCAGCAGGTCCAGATTGGTGAGATGAGTGACCCGACGACAGGCTGGTTGATCTCAATAAAATCTGATCTCATTATTCAGGCCTCTTTTGGAAGAATCTGAGACACTAAAGTGTTTATCTTGAAGTTAATGAATATTATAAATTAATACATATTGGTTCATGATATTAGTCACGAGTTGATATGGAGTCACTCATACTTTAACCTGAGTTCAGTTTCATAGGTAGATGTAAAGCGATTTCAGTTTACTTTACATATTTTATAATTATTTTATTACATCTGTTTTGTTCCATTTACAAACTTTCTAAGCAGAAATGCAACACCATATTTCCATACTTAAACAATTACCTGCAAATTCACCACTAATTTGGTGACTGACATAATTTAACATTTGTACCAAGTGTTTAAACTGATTTATTATTATTTTCATATCCATGGTTCATTTAAAATTTACCTTATTCTGTGGAGCAACATTATGTTTTGAAGACACTATTTTGTGTATTTTAATTTTAGCAGAATATTTTTGTTTTATTTTCTCCTGTTTTTATCTGGTTAAAGAACTTTGTGGTGAATAAAATGCTCTGAAAACAAAGACTAATTCATCAACTAAGGTTGATTTTTATTGTTTAGATAAAATCTTAATCTAAACAAAGATGAAAATTAGTGCACTGCAAAAACTCAAAGGTATTTTTGGTCTAAATAAGACAAAACTAAGGTACAAGTAACTTTTTGACAAGAAATATCTGCTTGTTCTGAGTAAATAATTACTTAATATTGACAAAGAAATCATATTTCAGCACCAAGATGTTTCCAGTGAGCTGCAGTTTCTCGCTGCGTCTAAAGGACAAAAGTTCTTGTTTTTATTTGCAGTTTCTAGGAGCCAAACAACCATGAAGACACAGATGAAGACTGTGGTGAAATCCGACATTTTGACATGGAAAACAACTGGAATGACGTTCCCTGTGGAACCCAGAACTCCTGGGTCTGTGAAGTAAAGCTGCAGGTGACGGACAGAACCAGGACCCAGCATGCTGGATGTTTTCCTGCGTCGCCTTTCGTTTTCAGGCCAGAGGAGACGAAATGCACGGCGAGGCAAAACCTGCCACTGGAACAAACTCATAGCTCCATACGCAGCGTCATAAACTTCCTGATCGCACACCACCATTACCATCTCCATCAATCACAGAATCAATCACAGAATGTTTCTGATTGGTTTGATTAGATTAGCTTATTCTTGATGGTTATGAACTGAAATAATAAAAGCCTATCTGATCATTACTCAGCAATAGACGCTATTAGTTATTGTTTATCGTCACAAATGACAACAATATTGGTAAAATGTGAATTTATGGCAGAATCTATCTCTTCTATTTCTGGATTCAGGTATTAATTCACACAACCCCCAGGAGGGGGCAGTGGCGTTTGCCAAACGCGGCAACGTTCAGAGATAATCAAGAAGAAGAAAAGTGGAGGGCAGGTGAGCTTCACCTGGACCACCAGAATCTGGAGGTCCAAACGGACCCAGAAACAAACTCACATGTTGAGATGCAGAGAAGTCCGGAGCTGAACGGAACCAACCAGGAAATGGTTCCGTCTGAGGTCCAAACAAACACAGAGAGCAGAATCTGGTTTGGAATGAAAACGGGTCACATATTCTCTGGTTCATGTCTCACCTCCACCCGGTCCGGTTCTGCAGAATCCCTGGTATTTCCGGGTCATCTTCAGCTCTTTAGCTGAAACTTTGTAACTTCTGTCTGTTATGAGAAATGTTAAAATATCAGGATCAGAAATATGATTTCAGTCCGGATGGTCTAGCGCCCCAGTGGCCGGTCATTTACTAACAGCTCAGATCTCCGAAACTGGACTGATCTTCAGTCCAGTTCCGAGTTTTGCACCTCTGATGATCCTCCTTCCTGTCAGTTTAACCAATCAGATCAAAAACCTCCAGGGATCAATTTGGTTTTACTGAAATCCTCGAAATTCACCACAAACTCGTGTTTCCCACAGAAGAGACGATGAGAGGAAAGATAAACCAGGAACTGATGATGGAGGCAAAAACTAACCAATTTAATGACTGCAATATTATTCGATAATTAGACTCACTGATAAAGAAGAGGACTTATTGTATTTAAAAAAAAAATAAATTCTGCCTGCAAAATCTGGAATGATATAATTGTACATATTTGATTCCAAAATTACTGGCAGCACAGAGCTACAGCTAGCACAGAGCTACAGCTAGCACAGAGCTATAGGTAGCACAGAGCAACAGCTAGCACAGAGCTACAGGTAGCACAGAGCTATAGGTAGCACAGAGCTACAGGTAGCACAGAGCTACAGGTAGCACAGAGCTATAGGTAGCACAGAGCTACAGGTAGCACAGAGCTAAAGCTAGCACAGAGCTATAGGCAGCACAGAGCTACAGGTAGCACAGAGCTATAGGCAGCACAGAGCTACAGGTAGCACAGAGCTATAGGCAGCACAGAGCTACAGGTAGCACAGAGCTAAAGCTAGCACAGAGCTACAGGTAGCACAGAGCTATAGGCAGCACAGAGCTACAGGTAGCACAGAGCTAAAGCTAGCACAGAGCTACAGGTAACACAGAGCTATAGGTAGCACAGAGCTACAGGTAGCACAGAGCTACAGGTAGCACAGAGCTATAGGTAGCACAGAGCTACAGGTAGCACAGAGCTACAGGTAGCACAGAGCTATAGGTAGCACAGAGCTACAGGTAGCACAGAGCTACAGGTAGCAAAGAGCTACAGGTAGCACAGAGCTACAGGTAGCACAGAGCTACAGGTAGCAAAGAGCTACAGGTAGCACAGAGCTAAAGCTAGCACAGAGCTACAGGTAGCACAGAGCTATAGGTAGCACAGAGCTACAGGTAGCACAGAGCTACAGGTAGCACAGAGCTATAGGCAGCACAGAGCTACAGGTAGCACAGAGCTAAAGCTAGCACAGAGCTATAGGTAGCACAGAGCTACAGGTAGCACAGAGCTACAGGTAGCACAGAGCTAAAGCTAGCACAGAGCTATAGGTAGCACAGAGCTAAAGCTAGCACAGAGCTACAGGTAGCACAGAGCTATAGGTTGCACAGAGCTATAGGCAGCACAGAGCTACAGGTAGCACAGAGCTAAAGCTAGCACAGAGCTATAGGTAGCACAGAGCTAAAGCTAGCACAGAGCTACAGGTAGCACAGAGCTATAGGTTGCACAGAGCTACAGGTAGCACAGAGCTATAGGCAGCACAGAACTACAGGTAGCACAGAGCTAAAGCTAGCACAGAGCTACAGGTAGGACAGAGCTATAGGTAGCACAGAGCTACAGGTAACACAGAGCTATAGGTAGCACAGAGCTACAGGTAGCAAAGAGCTACAGGTAGCACAGAGCTATAGGTAGCACAGAGCTACAGGTAGCACAGAGCTACAGGTAGCACAGAGCTATAGGTAGCACAGAGCTACAGGTAGCACAGAGCTACAGGTAGCAAAGAGCTACAGGTAGCACAGAGCTACAGGTAGCACAGAGCTACAGGTAGCAAAGAGCTACAGGTAGCACAGAGCTAAAGCTAGCACAGAGCTACAGGTAGCACAGAGCTATAGGTAGCACAGAGCTACAGGTAGCACAGAGCTATAGGTTGCACAGAGCTATAGGCAGCACAGAGCTACAGGTAGCACAGAGCTAAAGCTAGCACAGAGCTATAGGTAGCACAGAGCTAAAGCTAGCACAGAGCTACAGGTAGCACAGAGCTATAGGTTGCACAGAGCTACAGGTAGCACAGAGCTATAGGCAGCACAGAACTACAGGTAGCACAGAGCTAAAGCTAGCACAGAGCTACAGGTAGGACAGAGCTATAGGTATCACAGAGCTACAGGTAACACAGAGCTATAGGTAGCACAGAGCTACAGGTAGCAAAGAGCTACAGGTAGCACAGAGCTATAGGTAGCACAGAGCTACAGGTAGCACAGAGCTACAGGTAGCACAGAGCTATAGGTAGCACAGAGCTACAGGTAGCAAAGAGCTACAGGTAGCACAGAGCTACAGATAGCACAGAGCTACAGGTAGCACAGAGCTAAAGCTAGCACAGAGCTACAGGTAGCACAGAGCTATAGGTAGCACAGAGCTACAGGTAGCACAGAGCTACAGGTAGCACAGAGCTATAGGCAGCACAGAGCTACAGGTAGCACAGAGCTAAAGCTAGCACAGAGCTACAGGTAGCACAGAGCTATAGGTAGCACAGAGCTACAGGTAGCACAGAGCTATAGGTAGCACAGAGCTACAGGTAGCACAGAGCTACAGGTAGCACAGAGCTATAGGCAGCACAGAGCTACAGGTAGCACAGAGCTAAAGCTAGCACAGAGCTACAGGTAGCACAGAGCTATAGGTAGCACAGAGCTAAAGCTAGCACAGAGCTACAGGTAGCACAGAGCTATAGGTTGCACAGAGCTACAGGTAGCACAGAGCTATAGGCAGCACAGAACTACAGGTAGCACAGAGCTAAAGCTAGCACAGAGCTACAGGTAGGACAGAGCTATAGGTAGCACAGAGCTAAAGCTAGCACAGAGCTACAGGTAGCACAGAGCTATAGGTAGCACAGAGCTACAGGTAGCACAGAGCTATAGGTAGCACAGAGCTACAGGTAGCACAGAGCTAAAACTAGCACAGAGCTACAGGTAGCACAGAGCTATAGGTAGCACAGAGCTACAGGCAGCACAGAGCTACAGGTACCACAGAGCTATAGGTAGCACAGAGCTACAGCTAGCACAGAGCTACAGGTAGCACAGAGCTACAGGTAGCACAGAGCTATAGGTAGCACAGAGCTACAGGTAGCACAGAGCTATAGGCAGCACAGAACTACAGGTAGCACAGAGCTAAAGCTAGCACAGAGCTACAGGTAGCACAGAGCTAAAGGTAGCACAGAGCTATAGGTAGCACAGAGCTACAGGTAGCACAGAGCTACAGGTAGCACAGAGCTATAGGTAGCACAGAGCTACAGGTAGCACAGAGATACAGGTAGCACAGAGCTACAGGTAGCACAGAGCGACAGGTAGCACAGAGCTACAGGTAGCACAGAGCTATAGGTAGCACAGAGCTACAGGTAGCACAGAGCTACAGGTAGCACAGAGCTATTTGTAGCACAGAGCTACAGGTAGCACAGAGCTATAGGTAGCACAGAGCTGCAGGTAGCACAGAGCTACAGGTAGCACAGAGCGACAGGTAGCACAGAGCTACAGGTAGCACAGAGCTACAGGTAGCACAGAGCGACAGGTAGCACAGAGCTACAGGTAGCACAGAGCTATAGGTAGCACAGAGCTACAGGTAGCACAGAGCTACAGGTAGCACAGAGCTATTTGTAGCACAGAGCTACAGGTAGCACAGAGCTATAGGTAGCACAGAGCTATAGGTAGCACAGAGATACAGGTAGCACAGAGCTACAGGTAGCACAGAGCTATAGGTAGCACAGAGATACAGGTAGCACAGAGCTATAGGTAGCACAGAGCTACAGGTAGCACAGAGCTATAGGTAGCACAGAGCTACAGGTAGCACAGAGCTATAGGTAGCACAGAGATACAGGTAGCACAGAGCTACAGGTAGCACAGAGCTATAGGTAGCACAGAGATACAGGTAGCACAGAGCTATAGGTAGCACAGAGCTACAGGTAGCACAGAGCTATAGGTAGCACAGAGATACAGGTAGCACAGAGCTATAGGTAGCACAGAGATACAGGTAGCACAGAGCTATAGGTAGCACAGAGCTATAGGTAGCACAGAGCTATAGGTAGCACAGATTGAGGATCAGGAAAACGCGACTTTCTACTAGCATGAGACAAACGAGTGTCTGGTGTTTTTTATCGCTCTAGTTTGACACAATGTTTTCAGCCAGTCTGGTTCATCTCTGAATCTAAATTCAGAAAACTCGAGGTTCCATGTTTCCTCTTCAAGCAGGTATATGCAGAGATGCATCAACATCAGGCCTGCTGTGATGGTTATTACCAGTGGAGCCAGTGTTCCCAGGTCACTGAGGCTCTTGCCGGAGTCGGCCCTCGGTGGGCCTGCTGGACGCGCTGGGCAAAGCCCAATGGAAAACAAACTTCCAGGGGTTCATCAGCTGTGGGACGGGCGAAGCGGTCGGCTTCAGTGCGTGATGAATGTTTGGCGATCTGATCCTCGGCTACTGAAGCTGGCTCTCAGGATGTGGAACGACTCCTCTGGTGGGGAAGGAGCCTGGCTGGTGCTGAGGTGGAGAGGTTCGGTGAGGGATGCTGTCAGGCTGACCAAGTCGTCCAATCAGGACTTTTTGATCTGTGCAACCCAGAAACTGTGTGGGGTTCCAGCTGCCTTAGCAGAATGTGGATCGGATGGTCGATGAGGCAAAAGTCAGTGAATTTATGGAGAACAACTTCTGTAGGCATTGAGGTGTTTCTGGTTCATCGTCTGAAGGCTCAGGTGCCAACATCTGTCCTTGGTTCCTTAAATCCCTGAACGTTAAGGGGCTGTGTTGGTTGGCATGACTGCAGTATTACATGGACATCAGGTCAGATTTGCTGGATTGGAACTGATGTCCATGAATCAGTTACTGGGAAGAGGAGACCACAGCGTGTGGTTCTCTCTCTCCTAAGGCTTCCTGCGAAGGCCTGTTCAGGAGTTCTGGAAAAGAGGGTCCATCGGACAGTTGGATCTCAGATTCAGAAAGAACAGTGTGGTTTTGGTCCGGTTCTACCCCCTCAACAAGGTCCTGGTGGATGCCTGGGAAATGGCACCAGTGAGCTCCTGTGTTTCAGGGCTAGAAGGCATTTGGCCGTGTTCCTCTGGGTGCTTCGGTCCGCATTGCCAGGTGAACTCAGGCTCATTTCCAGGTAGAGCTGGACTCCACCAAGGCTGTTCTTCTTACCTGTTCTGTTGGTACCCTTTATGGACAAGGTCTGTTTGGTGGCGTTCGGATCTGGTCTCTGCTTTATGCAGAGGATGTGGTTCTATTGGCTTCATCAGGTCGTGATCTGCAGCTTTTGCTGTAGCAGTGGAGCTGAGGATCAGCAGTACCCTATGATCTGGACTCAGGGTGGGGGATACCGTCCTCAGGTCCGGTCATGGTGAAGAGAGCTGAGCTAAAGGACAAAGCTCTGATGAAAGTGGCCTAAATGAGTTTCCTGTCGTCAGTGGGGACTCAGAGGCTTCAGGTGGGTTTTGGGCTGAACTGAAGGAGTTCTGGTGAAACGTGTTGATGGACCTCAGAACCGCTGAACTTCCAGTGATGCTGCAGAAGTTGGTCAGATTAATTATCCACACTGCAATGCGAAACCACTGTGTAGAAAATAAATGATTTGTGTTTTTGTTGTTTGCATCATTATTGTCTTCATACTGTAATTCCCATAATTCTTTACCTAAATAAATGTTAATCTATTGGATGGAATCATTCATTGTTTATGAAATTATTATAATTATTATTAAGGTACAAATGGTAACATTTTGCTTCAGGATGCATTTAGTGTGAAAGGGATCCATTACTGGTTGTAACAGTGCACTTTATAGAAAACAACATGGTGTGATATTCTTTAAATTTAATAAAATATTGTTAAATGAAGGTAAATGAAACATGCTAGTTGCTAGTGCGCTAACTTCACCCAGAGAGATGAGTGAATTTTACTCTATAAGTGACGTTCAGTGATCTGAATATGAACCAAACATGTTAAACCAGAAGACAACGAGGAAGATGAAGATGAGGAAGAGGAGCTGAATTTGGTTGTGACTGAAACTGTTTAGCATCAGGATCAAAACATTTTCTAAAATATTTCACAATGGTTTGTTTCAAAGTTGCTTCACTGTCACTGCAGACGTCCATGTTTATCTTCCAATTGATGGGAGCAAAGATCATCATTTGTTAATAAATTATAATTTGCTTATTAAAGCACAAAGTGAGAGCAAACCACACCAAACTGGAAAAGAAAATCCCCTTTTAGACACCAAGTAAAAACAGATTCAGGTCCTTCATCTCTGTTGGTTCCTCATCAGCTGGAATCGAACCACCGGCTGCAGGAACCATCCTGTTGGGTCCCTGTGTGACCAAGACCGTGGAGCCAGCTGATGTTTTCTGGAGGCTGTCAGGAAAAATATGGACATTTTGATTTGTTTTATGTAAGTGACAATTAAAAATATGAAGCAAGCTGCATGTTTACATCCAGATGGTCAGAAATAATGGAACAAAGACTCCGTCAGATTAGTGTTTTTTTCTTTCCATTGTTTAAAATGTATTTTTGGACATAAAATTTGTGGCTGCAGATTTAAAAATCTGCTCAGAGAATGAATGTGAGGACAGAAGGATGATAGATGCTGGAGAAGGCGAGAGAGAGCAGAGCGTCGAAACAGGGACTTCCCTTAGCCTCCATCATCTGCAGGGAGGGAAACAGGCATTCACACACACTCTGCCTCCCACATACACACACGCACTCTGTGCTGAGCGCTAGCAAGAGGCTTCACACGGCATCCAGACAAAGGGAGTGTAACCTGCAGCGATGGAGGAAAACATGGATGAATCCCAGAGCCAGAAAGGTAGGAAGGTTTTGCTCTGCAGGTCGTTTTGCGTCGTTCTGATCCACTCGGTGTCCGGATCCTTTGTGTGAGCTTATATGAAACAGGCGGCAGGAAAATCTGCACCTTTCTGCTTCTTCCTGCTTCCCGCCTCAGGGTCCAGAAACGGGTTTTCTCGTCTCGGTTCTGAGCAGAAACGGGAGATTGCTGTGGATGTTGGTGACGCCGCCTGCATGTCGGCTGCTGATCCGCCCTGGATCCTCTGGTCCAGGACGGATCCATGAATGGATGCAGAAACGAGCAGATTGTTTGGGCTGTTCTGGAGGCTGGACGGACAGATGGACGGCCAGATGGATGCAGGGATGGATGCAGGGATGGATGCAGGAGGTGGGAGTGGCTCGGGGGGAAAGGGGCAGAAGAGGGAGGGCGCGGGGCAAAAGCGTGAAATAAAGAGTGAAAATGAGGGGGGGGGGGGGGGTAAATGGGGCAGTGATTGATGCCTCCGTTGGGATTTTCTTTGTTCGCCTCCATTGTTGGCGCTTCACGCCTGTCTGAGCGCCTCCTCCTCTCCCTTTCCCTCCATTTTCTCATCTCCTCCTCGCAGGCCGTCCCTGGCCGTCCTGCCGCTCCGTCCTGCTGCTCCGGCCTTTATTTTCTCCTCTTCCTCCATTTTTACAGCTTTTAAAACATTTTAAGTTTGATTTCATGTTTCAGGTCAACATTTGGAAGCATTCATGCTGTTAAAGTCATGAACTGATTTTAATGGCTGCTGTTGTCGTCGGTGTTTAAAAATGGGCGTGTCCCTCATCTTCATCGCTTCTTCATCATTAAACTCCCACATGAATCAACAACATGAACATTTCTGCTGATGGATCCGTAATAATCTTTATTATCGCTGTATCCATGGAGACTCGCCGCGGTCTGTCTTCTGGGCGCTGATAGGTCGATTTGGGAGCTTTTTCTGGAAGGATCCGCTCCAGCCAATCAGAGAGCAGCATTCACGCAAACATCGTTCTTCATCCCAGGACTTTCCAGGTTCCTCTTCCTCCTTCTGCTCATCCTGTCTGCAGGTCCTCCTGTCCAGCCTGACCTCTGACCTCTTTAGCTCAGGAATGAGACAGGAAACTGGACTGTCCATCTCTGATGTCATCCTCATTAGTTATTACGCTTCTGACAGTTGGTTAATGTTAGATATGCATTTATTTTACAACTGATAGTATGCTGACACATATGTCAGTTTTTATTTGGGGAAAACTGAAATTCTAAACATTTTTAAAAATGAAACTAACAGGAAAAACATTGTTAGTATGTTATGAACTTTAAGAGTGATTAAAATATTAGGAACTCTGAAATTAATCACAGGCGAAAGCCAAACAGATTATTACAATCAGTTTCATTTTTAAGGATTCCCAGTATTTCTGCTTTGTGTTCTTGGCAGAACAAAAATAGTTTGTTCATATTTTCCTAAATTACCATGAAGACAACCAACCTGATTAGACTAAATAATAAAACTCTTATTTTAACATAATGTTTGTCATTTAACAGACATCACAACGTCCTAAAAGAGTCCAACCAGCAGCCGGTTGAATGCTCCTGTCACAGAGTGATGGCAGAACTTCATCCAGTCAGGGTTAAATCATGATAAATGATAATATTAAATAATCTAAACCTTTCAAACATCAGCAACCAGGAGGTGACAATGCGTCACTGTGGCAACAGAAACATGTTGAAGTCTCTGAGCCTAAATGTGATTTCACTGATTCTCCATTTGATATGAATATAGAAATATATCAAACATTTTTAGAAATGGGATTATGTCAGTGGTTTGGAAGAAGGGAGTGAATAGGTTTAAAGCACAGAAGGACAGAGAGAATATAAAATAATATAACGTCATGTTTCTGCTTCTTCATCTACAGAAAGAGAGAAACAAACCAGAAAACTGAAAAAAGCAATAAATTATAAATACATATAAAAAGAAGAACAGCTGAAATGATGCTGCCTGTTATAAATAACATTAAATAATGTTATTTAAATACATTAAATAATAATCATACTTATTAAATAAGTCTGATTAATGCTGGTTTTAATTAGAAGCTAAATCAGACGGAACAGAAATGTCAGAAGATCTGGAAGGAGATCCAATCCGAACCGATCAGAAGGTTCTGTTGAATCACTGTGGGCCCAGCGGGTCAGAACAGGTTCTGAACCAGAACCTCAAAGTTACTCCCAGAAGTTCTGAACTATTCAGATTTGATCAGAGGAACGAATCAGAAACAGAAACTAGAAGTTACTGGGAAAACACCAGTAAAACCAGCAGCTACGATGGCGCTGAGGTGCAAACCACTTCTACACAAACGAAACACAATTACAAATGACAAAAACATGACAACATTAATGAAGCACTGCAACATGTCCCAGTTGGAGACCTGAGACATCACTGATTGGACGACAGTTGTGATACGTCACAGCGTCCGCCATATTGAAAGTGGCTAATCTACCAGCAAGCTAATGCAAGTAAATGAACCGAACTTCGTAAAGTGTCGTTCTACAAAGTGTTTTAAGTTAATGAATGTCACTGACACAATCGCTCACACACCGTTAAAAAAAAACAAAACAAAAACAAACTAAGAACGTTTAGAACTTTTTGATGTGATTATTTAATTGTTTTGGGGAACAATAATTACATTTGACACAGCTGATTCTGATAAATCATGTTTATTGTTGAACACACACACACACACACACACACACACACACACACCTACACACACACACCTACACACACACACACACACACACACACCTACACACACACACACACCTACACACACACACACACACACACCTACACACACACACCTACCACACACACCTACACACACACACACACACACACCTACACACACACACCTACACACACACACACACCTACACACACACACACACACACTCACACACACACACACTACACACACACACACACACCTACACACACACACACACACACACACACACACACACACTCACACACACACCTACACACACACACACACACACCTACACACACACACCTACACACACACACACACACACACACCTACACGCACACACACCTACACCCACACACCCACACACACCTACACACACACACACTCACACACACATCCTTACAGTGGTGTATTCATGAACAAATTAGCAAAATTCCATAATCAATGTGCATTTGCTATTTCAAGAGAAGAATAAAAAATGTAACTTCATGTAAATGTTTAGCCATTTTATTATAAAGATAAACTTTGATAATAGTTGTCAAACTTTAACTACATATTTTTACTTAAAAAATATTTATTACAGTGTAATATGTCAACTACATATTACAGTTGACAATTATGTGTAAACACATAATTTATATAATGTAAATTATGTGTTACATCATTTAGATATCAAGCAGTACACAGAAAGCCCAACAGAATAAACCTGCATAAAGGTAAATAAGGTGATGAACAAAGACATGTGGAATAAGATGTTTCACACATTCACACTGCCAAATTATTTTTCATTTCTGCACATAAACTGTCATAATACCCAAATATTTCAAATTGAGATATTTCACTTAAAATATACAAAGTGTACAGTAAATTACAAATGTATTTATATCATACAGGCAGGGGTTCAGTCTGCTGGTCGAACTGGGACCAGTTCAGTGACTGGGCCTTCTGAGACATCTGGCTAGCCACAGGCTAAAGCTAAAAGTCTGAAGAGAAACAGCTCTGATCTTTATGGACCCGTCCCGTTATGCTGCTCTCTGGATGATGGACTCTCAATCCACTTCAGGTTTGCTGTTATATCAAACAAATTATTTTAATCTACATAAATTAGAAGAAACATCTTACAGACACCTGACGTACCTTAAAGTCACCATGTTTGACCACAAACAGCAAACATCTAGGTAACCATGGCAAACCAAAAGCGCTTGTTTCATATTTCTGATTTCCTCCCCCTCTTTAGAAAACAGCACAATATAAAAAAGTTAGCTAGCTAAGAAAATAATCAGAGTAGTTAACTGGGCCAATTTATATACAAAGGAACTATTTCTCTGTTGCTTAGAAGTTTGTTTCACCACAGAAAAGCACAGTACTGGCCACAAAGTCAAGAAATTCTGCTTGTAAATTTACGTTATCATATTTAATTCTCACCTGTGAAAGGTAAACGTTTTACAGTTTTCAAACTGTAAAACATTTGAAACTATTCCATGCATCTCGTTTTCTCCACTGCTACATTCAAGATGGTGGCAACGTAAACAGGACTCAGCGTATACGTATTTCTCAGGAGTTGATTTGGGACACACCCTTTCCGTATTGTTAATGTTGTAGCGCTTCGTTAATGTTGTTATGTTTTTTAATTTGTTGAAGAGGTTTGCACCTCAGGGCCACCGTAAGCAGCAGGCAGGAAGTGTCCTGGGATCTGCTTCCTGTTTGATCTTCAGACTGAAGTTTGAAGGTTTGAGAGACTTTGTCCTCCAGTTTGGGTTGGAACCAGTCACACTGCAGAAAAACCGACAGATTTTACAGTAAAATGTTTTACAGGAACCTGGTGGACACTGGGAACACTGGGAACACTGGACACTTCATTTATCTGAGAGAATCCAGCAGCAGACATGTAACTGATACTGGACTCATATCCATTTCATTATTATGACCGCTAATAGAAAGGAGCTTAGAGGAGGAGCGAAGCAGGTCGATAAAAATCGACTGATGCGGGCTGACGGGCCCACAGAGAGAATATCTGCTTCAACACACACACACAAACACACACACCTACACTCACACACACACACACACTACACACAAACACACACAAACATATTTTCATCACTTGTGGAGGCTTTACATTGATTTTCATTCATTTCTACAGCCTAACCCTAACCTTAATCTTTACCCTAAACCAAACCATCACATATTTACCCACTTATGGGGACCAAGAAAATGTCCCCACAAGGAGCCATGGTCCCCAAAACCCCACATTGTAGACAGAAACAGGTTCCCATAAGGATATGAAAACCTGGTACACACACACACACACACACACACACACACACACACACACACACACACACACACACACACACACACACAGCCGACCCTGAGCCTCCCGGTTCTGGCAGCGTTTCTCCTCCGTTTGATGGAGTCGCTCCAAGCTCAGGCTGAGGATGACATCATCATCATCATCATCATCATCATCATCATCATCATCGCCGCGGCGTCTCACTGCGCTGCCTCTCTGAAGGAGGGAGTGGTCCATGTTCTCCGTCTTGCAGAGAAACAATAGCTTTAAACCTGCAGCTTTCTGCTGCATCATCCCAGCAGAACCGGACAGACGGGTCCATCTGGCCCGGATCTCAAGAACGAACCAAACAAGCTGCCTGTTGGACGGGTTCGTTTATGAGCCGAAAATAAGTAGCTGAGAAGCTTCATGGCAGAAATACTCCTGGGCTGTAGTAAGACCAGGAATATTACACACTAATGTTTGTCATGTTTTAAAGAAAAATAGCATAAAAATATCAGAATTCAGGTGTTTTGATAAATAAATTGAGCATAAATGTAAATATGATTTTATTTTTTGGTGTATGAGGTGTAATATTTCAGGTGTTTTAAACTGAAGGATATTTTAGGAAAACTGATGAATTAATTCAAATGAAAAGAAAACAAACTCTTAAGCTTGTAGGTTTTTAAATAACATATATAAATAGTCAACAAAATATCCTCATTGTAGCAATAAAACAGACATTTATTTTATGTCATTTATTGAGTTTTATATTTATGAATCAGAAAAAAAGCAGCATCATTAATGTGATTTACAGCAACCAACCATAAAATCAAAGTTACCGTCCGATCCAGCGAGCCGCTTGGTGGTCGGTGGAGCAGAGCGCTGAAAATCTTCCTCTCATCATTGAACTTTGACCTCCAGATGATGCCCGGCTGTTCTCGTTACGCCCCGGCATAAAATTCAACGCTCATAACTTTCTGTTACCTCAGAGGCTGAAGAGTTTCAGCAAAAATCTGGTCAAAACAAGAGAATTACAGAGGAAAATAAATTCATTATTTACTGCATGGGGTTATTTAATAAATCAATTATTGATTTTAATTTTTTCATATTTACTCAGATTATGTCCTATTAAAATCTGTTTGAGGATTAAAATAAACGCTGGAATCTGTCAGGAGCTAAAACAGCTGTTGGAGCTTTAAACTGGTCCCACTGGGTTCCCCTGATGGTTCTGGTTCTGGTTCTGGTTCGGAAGAAGCAGATTAATCCCAGATCCTCAAATATGTTTACATTTTATTATCAATCTGAGCCAGTTGGGTAATTTCTGAACAAGAATATAAAAATATGTAATGATAATGCACACATAAAGACGATGGCACAAACAGCAAAACAGAAATTACAGATACAATCACTCAACATGGATTCAAACTGAAACTGCAGAGATTGCATCATTTCAAAATTATTTTAAATGCACAGAGAAA